>NW_027526735.1:0-89967 GCF_052857255.1 Amblyomma americanum | reverse complement strand
GTCTAAAACAGCTTGTTTCGTTGTATTAAGCACGAATACATGCTTTTCGCGCAGTTATAAGAGAAAAAGTTTTGACGCGTATCAGAGGAACGCTTGTAAAACCGATGTGTTGTGATTTAGCTCGTTTCGGTCTAAAACAGCTTGTTTCGTTGTATTAAGCACGAATACATGCTTTTCGCGCAGTTATAAGAGAAAAAAGTTTTGACGCGTATTAGAGAGACACTTGTAAAATCGATGTGTTCAGATTTAGCTCATCTCGGTCTAAAACAGCTTGTTTCGTTGTATTAAGCACGAATACATGCTTTTCGCGCACTTATAAGAGAAAAAGTTTTGACGAGTATCACGTGGATACTTGTAAAACCGATGTGTTCAGATTTAGCTCGTTTCGGTCTAAAACAGCTTGTTTCGTTGTATTAAGCACGAATACATGCTTTTCGCGCAGTTATGAGAAAAAGTTTTGACGAGTATCACGTGGAACACTTGTAATACCGATGTGTTGTGATTTAGCTCGTTTCGGTCTAAAACAGCTTGTTTCGCTGTATTAAGCAAGAATACATGCTTTTCGCGCAGTTATAAGAGAAAAAGTTTTGACGCGTGTCACAGGGACACTTGTAAAACCGATGTGTTCAGATTTAGCTCGTTTCGGTCTAAAACAACTTGTTTCGTTGTATTAAGCACGAATACATGCTTTACGCGCAGTTATAGAAGAAAAAGTTCTGACGCGTATTAGAGAGGCACTTGTAGAACCGATGTGTTGTGATTTAGCTCGTTTCGGTCTAAAACAGCTTGTTTCGTTGTATTAAGCACGAATACATGCTTTTCACGCAGTTATAAGAGAAAAAGTTTTGACGCGTATTAGAGGAACACTTGTAAAACCGATGTGTTGTGATTTAGCTCGTTTCGGTCTAAAACAGCTTGTTTCGTTGTATTAAGCACGAATACATGCTTTACGCGCAGTTATAGAAGAAAACGTTTTGACGCGTATTAGAGAGACACTTGTAAAACCGATGTGTTGTGATTTAGCTCGTTTCGGTCTAAAACAGCTTGTTTCGTTGTATTAAGCACGCATACAATCTTTTCGCGCAGTTATAAGAGAAAAAGTTTTGACGCGTATCACATGGACACTTTTAAAACCGATGTGTTCAGATTTAGCTCGTTTCGGTCTAGAACAGCTTGTTTCGTTGTATTAAGCACGAATACATGCTTTTCGCGCAGTTATAAGAGAAAAAGTTTTCACGCGTATCACATGGACACTTTTAAAACCGATGTGTTCAGATTTAGCTCGTTTCGGTCTAAAACAGCTTGTTTCGTTGTATTAAGCACGAATACATGCTTTTCGCGCAGTTATAAGAGAAAAAGTTTTGACGCGTATCAGAGGAACGCTTGTAAAACCGATGTGTTGTGATTTAGCTCGTTTCGGTCTAAAACAGCTTGTTTCGTTGTATTAAGCACGAATACATGCTTTTCGCGCAGTTATAAGAGAAAAAAGTTTTGACGCGTATTAGAGAAACACTTGTAAAACCGATGTGTTCAGATTTAGCTCGTTTCGGTCTAAAACAACTTGTTTCGTTGTATTAAGCACGAATACATGCTTTACGCGCAGTTATAGAAGAAAAAGTTCTGACGCGTATTAGAGAGGCACTTGTAAAACCAATGTGTTCAGATTTAGCTCGTTTCGGTCTAAAACAGCTTGTTTCGTTGTACTAAGCACGAATACATGCTTTTCGCGCAGTTATAAGCGAAAAAGTTTTGACGAGTATCACGTGGATACTTGTAAAACCGATGTGTTCAGATATAGCTCGTTTTGGTATAAAACAGCTTGTTTCGTTGTTTTAAGCACGAATACATGCTTTTCGCGCAGTTATAGAAGAAAAAGTTTTGACGCGTATTAGAGAGACACTTGTAAAATCGATGTGTTCAGATTTAGCTCATCTCGGTCTAAAACAGCTTGTTTTGTTGTATTAAGCACGAATACATGCTTTTCGCGCAGTTACAGAAGAAAAAGTTTTGACGCGTATCAGAGGAAAACTTGTAAAACCGATGTGTTGCGATTTAGCTCGTTTCGATCTAAAACAGCTTGTTTCGTTGTATTAAGCAAGAATACATGCTTTTCGTGCAGTTATAAGAGAAAAAGTGTTGACGCGTGTCACAGGGACACTTGTAAAACCAATGTGTTCAGATTTAGCTCGTTTCGGTCTAAAACAGCTTGTTTCGTTGTACTAAGCACGAATACATGCTTTTCGCGCAGTTATAAGCGAAAAAGTTTTGACGAGTATCACGTGGATACTTGTAAAACCGATGTGTTCAGATATAGCTCGTTTTGGTATAAAACAGCTTGTTTCGTTGTTTTAAGTACGAATACAAGCTTTTCGCGCAGTTATAGAAGAAAAAGTTTTGACGCGTATTAGAGAGACACTTGTAAAATCGATGTGTTCAGATTTAGCTCATCTCGGTCTAAAACAGCTTGTTTCGTTGTATTAAGCACGAATACATGCTTTTCGCGCAGTTATAAGAGAAAAAGTTTTGACGAGTATCACGTGGATACTTGTAAAACCGATGTGTTCAGATTTAGCTCGTTTCGGTCTAAAACAGCTTGTTTCTTTGTATTAAGCACGAATACATGCTTTTCGCGCAGTTATGAGAAAAAGTTTTGACGAGTATCACGTGGAACACTTGTAATACCGATGTGTTGTGATTTAGCTCGTTTCGGTCTAAAACAGCTTGTTTCGCTGTATTAAGCAAGAATACATGCTTTTCGCGCAGTTATAAGAGAAAAAGTTTTGACGCGTGTCACAGGGACACTTGTAAAACCGATGTGTTCAGATTTAGCTCGTTTCGGTCTAAAACAACTTGTTTCGTTGTATTAAGCACGTATACATGCTTTACGCGCAGTTATAGAAGAAAAAGTTCTGACGCGTATTAGAGAGGCACTTGTAAAACCGATGTGTTGTGATTTAGCTCGTTTCGGTCTAAAACAGCTTGTTTCGTTGTATTAAGCACGAATACATGCTTTTCGCGCAGTTATAAGAGAAAAAGTTTTGACGCGTATTAGAGGAACACTTGTAAAACCGATGTGTTGTGATTTAGCTCGTTTCGGTCTAAAACAGCTTGTTTCGTTTTATTAAGCACGAATACATGCTTTACGCGCAGTTATAGAAGAAAAAGTTTTGATGCGTATTAGAGAGACACTTGTAAAACCGATGTGTTGTGATTTAGCTCGTTTCGGTCTAAAACAGCTTGTTTCGTTGTATTAAGCACGAATACATGCTTTTCGCGCAGTTATAAGAGAAAAAGTTTTGACGCGTATCAGAGGAACACTTGTAAAACCGATGTGTTGTGATTTAGCTCGTTTCGGTCTAAAACAGCTTGTTTCGTTGTATTAAGCACGAATACATGCTTTACGCGCAGTTATAGAAGAAAAAGTTTTGATGCGTATTAGAGAGACACTTGTAAAACCGATGTGTTGTGATTTAGCTCGTTTCGGTCTAAAACAGCTTGTTTCGTTGTATTAAGCACGCATACAATCTTTTCGCGCAGTTATAAGAGAAAAAGTTTTGACGCGTATCACATGGACACTTTTAAAACCGATGTGTTCAGATTTAGCTCGTTTCGGTCTAGAACAGCTTGTTTCGTTGTATTAAGCACGAATACATGCTTTTCGCGCAGTTATAAGAGAAAAAGTTTTCACGCGTATCACATGGACACTTTTAAAACCGATGTGTTCAGATTTAGCTCGTTTCGGTCTAAAACAGCTTGTTTTGTTGTATTAAGCAAGAATACATGCTTTTCGCGTTGTTATAAGAGAAAAAGTTTTCACGCGTATTAGAGAAACACTTGTAAAACCGATGTGTTCAGATTTAGCTCGTTTCGGTCTAAAACAACTTGTTTCGTTGTATTAAGCACGAATACATGCTTTACGCGCTGTTATGGAAGAAAAAGTTCTGACGCGTATTAGAGAGGCACTTGTAAAACCGATGTGTTGTGATTTAGCTCGTTTCGGTCTAAAACAGCTTGTTTCGTTGTACTAAGCACGAATACATGCTTTTTGCGCAGTTATAAGCGAAAAAGTTTTGACGAGTATCACGTGGATACTTGTAAAACCGATGTGTTCAGATATAGCTCGTTTTGGTATAAAACAGCTTGTTTCGTTGTTTTAAGCACGAATACATGCTTTTCGCGCAGTTACAGAAGAAAAAGTTTTCACGCGTATCAGAGGAAAACTTGTAAAACCGATGTTTGCGATTTAGCTCGTTTCGATCTAAAACAGCTTGTTTCGTTGTATTAGGCAAGAATACATGCTTTTCGTGCAGTTATAAGAGAAAAAGTTTTGACGCGTGTCACAGGGACACTTGTAAAACCAATGTGTTCAGATTTAGCTCGTTTCGGTCTAAAACAGCTTGTTTCGTTGTACTAAGCACGAATACATGCTTTTCGCGCAGTTTTAAGCGAAAAAGTTTTGACGAGTATCACGTGGATACTTGTAAAACCGATGTGTTCAGATATAGCTCGTTTTGGTATAAAACAGCTTGTTTCGTTGTTTTAAGCACGAATACATGCTTTTCGCGCAGTTATAGAAGAAAAAGTTTTGACGCGTATTAGAGAGACACTTGTAAAATCGATGTGTTCAGATTTAGCTCATCTCGGTCTAAAACAGCTTGTTTCGTTGTATTAAGCAAGAATACATGCTTTTCGCGCAGTTATAAGAGAAAAAGTTTTGACGAGTATCACGTGGATACTTGTAAAACCGATGTGTTCAGATTTAGCTCGTTTCGGTCTAAAACAGCTTGTTTCGTTGTATTAAGCACGAATACATGCTTTTCGCGCAGTTATGAGAAAAAGTTTTGACGAGTATCACGTGGAACACTTGTAATACCGATGTGTTGTGATTTAGCTCGTTTCGGTCTAAAACAGCTTGTTTCGCTGTATTAAGCAAGAATACATGCTTTTCGCGCAGTTATAAGAGAAAAAGTTTTGACGCGTGTCACAGGGACACTTGTAAAACCGATGTGTTCAGATTTAGCTCGTTTCGGTCTAAAACAGCTTGTTTCGTTGTATTAAGCACGAATACATGCTTTTCGCGCAGTTATAAGAGAAAAAGTTTTGACGCGTATTAGAGGAACACTTGTAAAACCGATGTGTTGTGAATTAGCTCGTTTCGGTCTAAAACAGCTTGTTTCGTTGTACTAAGCACGAATACATGCTTTTCGCGCAGTTATAAGCAAAAAAGTTTTGACGAGTATCACGTGGATACTTGTAAAACCGATGTGTTCAGATATAGCTCGTTTTGGTATAAAACAGCTTGTTTCGTTGTTTTAAGCAAGAATACATGCTTTTCGCGCAGTTACAGAAGAAGAAGTTTTGACGCGTATCAGAGGAAAACTTGTAAACCCGATGTGTTGCGATTTAGCTCGTTTCGATCTAAAACAGCTTGTTTCGTTGTATTAAGCAAGAATACATGCTTTTCGTGCAGTTATAAGAGAAAAAGTTTTGACGCGTGTCACAGGGACACTTGTAAAACCAATGTGTTCAGATTTAGCTCGTTTCGGTCTAAAACAGCTTGTTTCGTTGTACTAAGCACGAATACATGCTTTTCGCGCAGTTATAAGCGAAAAAGTTTTGACGAGTATCACGTGGATACTTGTAAAACCGATGTGTTCAGATATAGCTCGTTTTGGTATAAAACAGCTTGTTTCGTTGTTTTAAGCACGAATACATGCTTTTCGCGCAGTTATAGAAGAAAAAGTTTTGACGCGTATTAGAGACACTTGTAAAATCGATGTGTTCAGATTTAGCTCATCTCGGTCTAAAACAGCTTGTTTCGTTGTATTAAGCACGAATACATGCTTTTCGCGCAGTTATAAGAGAAAAAGTTTTGACGAGTATCACGTGGATACTTGTAAAACCGATGTGTTCAGATTTAGCTCGTTTCGGTCTAAAACAGCTTGTTTCTTTGTATTAAGCACGAATACATGCTTTTCGCGCAGTTTATGAGAAAAAGTTTTGACGAGTATCACGTGGAACACTTGTAAAACCGATGTGTTGTGATTTAGCTCGTTTCGGTCTAAAACAGCTTGTTTCGTTGTATTAAGCACGAATACATGCTTTACGCGCAGTTATAGAAGAAAAAGTTTTGATGCGTATTAGAGAGACACTTGTAAAACCGATGTGTTGTGATTTAGCTCGTTTCGGTCTAAAACAGCTTGTTTCGTTGTATTAAGCACGAATACATGCTTTTCGCGCAGTTATAAGAGAAAACGTTTTGACGCGTATCAGAGGAACACTTGTAAAACCGATGTGTTGTGATTTAGCTCGTTTCGGTCTAAAACAGCTTGTTTCGTTGTATAAGCAAGAATACATGCTTTTCGCGCAGTTATAAGAGAAAAAGGTTTGACGCGTATCACATGGACACTTGTAAAACCGATGTGTTCAGATCTAGCTCGTTTTGGTCTCAAACAGCATGTTTCGTTGTATTAAGCACGAATACATGCTTTTCGCGCAGTTATAAGAGAAAAAGTTTTGACGAGTATCACGTGGATACTTGTAAAACCGATGTGTTCAGATTTAGCTCGTTTCGGTCTAAAACAGCTTGTTTCTTTGTATTAAGCACGAATACATGCTTTTCGCGCAGTTATGAGAAAAAGTTTTGACGAGTATCACGTGGAACACTTGTAATACCGATGTGTTGTGATTTAGCTCGTTTCGGTCTAAAACAGCTTGTTTCGCTGTATTAAGCAAGAATACATGCTTTTCGCGCAGTTATAAGAGAAAAAGTTTTGACGCGTGTCACAGGGACACTTGTAAAACCGATGTGTTCAGATTTAGCTCGTTTCGGTCTAAAACAACTTGTTTCGTTGTATTAAGCACGTATACATGCTTTACGCGCAGTTATAGAAGAAAAAGTTCTGACGCGTATTAGAGAGGCACTTGTAAAACCGATGTGTTGTGATTTAGCTCGTTTCGGTCTAAAACAGCTTGTTTCGTTGTATTAAGCACGAATACATGCTTTTCGCGCAGTTATAAGAGAAAAAGTTTTGACGCGTATTAGAGGAACACTTGTAAAACCGATGTGTTGTGATTTAGCTCGTTTCGGTCTAAAACAGCTTGTTTCGTTGTATTAAGCACGAATACATGCTTTGCGCGCAGTTATAGAAGAAAAAGTTTTGATGCGTATTAGAGAGACACTTGTAAAACCGATGTGTTGTGATTTAGCTCGTTTCGGTCTAAAACAGCTTGTTTCGTTGTATTAAGCACGAATACACGCTTTTCGCGCAGTTATAAGAGAAAAAGTTTTGACGCGTATCAGAGGAACACTTGTAAAACCGATGTGTTGTGATTTAGCTCGTTTCTGTCTAAAACAGCTTGTTTCGTTGTATTAAGCACGAATACATGCTTTACGCGCAGTTATAGAAGAAAAAGTTTTGATGCGTATTAGAGAGACACTTGTAAAACCAATGTGTTGTGATTTAGCTCGTTTCGGTCTAAAACAGCTTGTTTCGTTGTATTAAGCACGCATACAATCTTTTCGCGCAGTTATAAGAGAAAAAGTTTTGACGCGTATCACATGGACACTTTTAAAACCGATGTGTTCAGATTTAGCTCGTTTCGGTCTAGAACAGCTTGTTTCGTTGTATTAAGCACGAATACATGCTTTTCGCGCAGTTATAAGAGAAAAAGTTTTCACGCGTATCACATGGACACTTTTAAAACCGATGTGTTCAGATTTAGCTCGTTTCGGTCTAAAACAGCTTGTTTTGTTGTATTAAGCAAGAATACATGCTTTTCGCGTTGTTATAAGAGAAAAAGTTTTCACGCGTATTAGAGAAACACTTGTAAAACCGATGTGTTCAGATTTAGCTCGTTTCGGTCTAAAACAACTTGTTTCGTTGTATTAAGCACGAATACATGCTTTACGCGCAGTTATGGAAGAAAAAGTTCTGACGCGTATTAGAGAGGCACTTGTAAAACCGATGTGTTGTGATTTAGCTCGTTTCGGTCTAAAACAGCTTGTTTCGTTGTACTAAGCACGAATACATGCTTTTTGCGCAGTTATAAGCGAAAAAGTTTTGACGAGTATCACGTGGATACTTGTAAAACCGATGTGTTCAGATATAGCTCGTTTTGGTATAAAACAGCTTGTTTCGTTGTTTTAAGCACGAATACATGCTTTTCGCGCAGTTACAGAAGAAAAAGTTTTCACGCGTATCAGAGGAAAACTTGTAAAACCGATGTTTGCGATTTAGCTCGTTTCGATCTAAAACAGCTTGTTTCGTTGTATTAAGCAAGAATACATGCTTTTCGTGCAGTTATAAGAGAAAAACTTTTGACGCGTGTCACAGGGACACTTGTAAAACCAATGTGTTCAGATTTAGCTCGTTTCGGTCTAAAACAGCTTGTTTCGTTGTACTAAGCACGAATACATGCTTTTCGCGCAGTTATAAGCGAAAAAGTTTTGACGAGTATCACGTGGATACTTGTAAAACCGATGTGTTCAGATATAGCTCGTTTTGGTATAAAACAGCTTGTTTCGTTGTTTTAAGCACGAATACATGCTTTTCGCGCAGTTATAGAAGAAAAAGTTTTGACGCGTATTAGAGAGACACTTGTAAAATCGATGTGTTCAGATTTAGCTCATCTCGGTCTAAAACAGCTTGTTTCGTTGTATTAAGCAAGAATACATGCTTTTCGCGCAGTTATAAGAGAAAAAGTTTTGACGAGTATCACGTGGATACTTGTAAAACCGATTTGTTCAGATTTAGCTCGTTTCGGTCTAAAACAGCTTGTTTCGTTGTATTAAGCACGAATACATGCTTTTCGCGCAGTTATGAGAAAAAGTTTTGACGAGTATCACGTGGAACACTTGTAATACCGATGTGTTGTGATTTAGCTCGTTTCGGTCTAAAACAGCTTGTTTCGCTGTATTAAGCAAGAATACATGCTTTTCGCGCAGTTATAAGAGAAAAAGTTTTGACGCGTGTCACAGGGACACTTGTAAAACCGATGTGTTCAGATTTAGCTCGTTTCGGTCTAAAACAACTTGTTTTGTTGTATTAAGCACGAATACATGCTTTACGCGCAGTTATAGAAGAAAAAGTTCTGACGCGTATTAGAGAGGCACTTCTAAAACTGATGTGTTGTGATTTAGCTCGTTTCGGTCTAAAACAGCTTGTTTCGTTGTATTAAGCACGAATACATGCTTTTCGCGCAGTTATAAGAGAAAAAGTTTTGACGCGTATTAGAGGAACACTTGTAAAACCGATGTGTTGTGAATTAGCTCGTTTCGGTCTAAAACAGCTTGTTTCGTTGTACTAAGCACGAATACATGCTTTTCGCGCAGTTATAAGCAAAAAAGTTTTGACGAGTATCACGTGGATACTTGTAAAACCGATGTGTTCAGATATAGCTCGTTTTGGTATAAAACAGCTTGTTTCGTTGTTTTAAGCAAGAATACATGCTTTTCGCGCAGTTACAGAAGAAGAAGTTTTGACGCGTGTCAGAGGAAAACTTGTAAACCCGATGTGTTGCGATTTAGCTCGTTTCGATCTAAAACAGCTTGTTTCGTTGTATTAAGCAAGAATACATGCTTTTCGTGCAGTTATAAGAGAAAAAGTTTTGACGCGTGTCACAGGGACACTTGTAAAACCAATGTGTTCAGATTTAGCTCGTTTCGGTCTAAAACAGCTTGTTTCGTTGTACTAAGCACGAATACATGCTTTTCGCGCAGTTATAAGCGAAAAAGTTTTGACGAGTATCACGTGGATACTTGTAAAACCGATGTGTTCAGATATAGCTCGTTTTGGTATAAAACAGCTTGTTTCGTTGTTTTAAGCACGAATACATGCTTTTCGCGCAGTTATAGAAGAAAAAGTTTTGACGCGTATTAGAGACACTTGTAAAATCGATGTGTTCAGATTTAGCTCATCTCGGTCTAAAACAGCTTGTTTCGTTGTATTAAGCACGAATACATGCTTTTCGCGCAGTTATAAGAGAAAAAGTTTTGACGAGTATCACGTGAATACTTGTAAAACCGATGTGTTCAGATTTAGCTCGTTTCGGTCTAAAACAGCTTGTTTCTTTGTATTAAGCACGAATACATGCTTTTCGCGCAGTTATGAGAAAAAGTTTTGACGAGTATCACGTGGAACACTTGTAAAACCGATGTGTTGTGATTTAGCTCGTTTCGGTCTAAAACAGCTTGTTTCGTTGTATTAAGCACGAATACATGCTTTTCGCGCAGTTATAAGAGAAAAAGTTTTGACGCGTATCAGAGGAACACTTGTAAAACCGATGTGTTGTGATTTAGCTCGTTTCGGTCTAAAACAGCTTGTTTCGTTGTATAAGCAAGAATACATGCTTTTCGCGCAGTTATAAGAGAAAAAGGTTTGACGCGTATCACATGGACACTTGTAAAACCGATGTGTTCAGATCTAGCTCGTTTTGGTCTCAAACAGCATGTTTCGTTGTATTAAGCACGAATACATGCTTTTCGCGCAGTTATAAGAGAAAAAGTTTTGACGCGTATCACATGGACACTTGTAAAACCGATGTGTTCAGATCCAGCTCGTTTTGGTCTAAAACAGCTTGTTTCGTTGTATAAGCAAGAATACATGCTTTTCGCGCAGTTATAAGAGAAAAAGGTTTGACGCGTATCAAGGAACCCTTGTAAAACCGATGTGTTGTGATTTAGCTCGTTTCGGTCTAAAACAGCTTGTTTCGTTGTATTAAGCACGCATACAATCTTTTCGCGCAGTTATAAGAGAAAAAGTTTTGACGCGTATCACATGGACACTTTTAAAACCGATGTGTTCAGATTTAGCTCGTTTCGGTCTAGAACAGCTTGTTTCGTTGTATTAAGCACGAATACATGCTTTTCGCGCAGTTATAAGAGAAAAAGTTTTCACGCGTATCACATGGACACTTTTAAAACCGATGTGTTCAGATTTAGCTCGTTTCGGTCTAGAACAGCTTGTTTCGTTGTATTAAGCACGAATACATGCTTTTCGCGCAGTTATAAGAGAAAAAGTTTTCACGCGTATCACATGGACACTTTTAAAACCGATGTGTTCAGATTTAGCTCGTTTCGGTCTAAAACAGCTTGTTTTGTTGTATTAAGCAAGAATACATGCTTTTCGCGTTGTTATAGAAGAAAAAGTTCTGACGCGTATTAGAGGCACTTGTAAAACCAATGTGTTCAGATTTAGCTCGTTTCGGTCTAAAACAGCTTGTTTTGTTGTACTAAGCACGAATACATGCTTTTCGCGCAGTTATAAGCGAAAAATTTTTGACGAGTATCACGTGGATACTTGTAAAACCGATGTGTTCAGATATAGCTCGTTTTGGTATAAAACAGCTTGTTTCGTTGTTTTAAGCACGAATACATGCTTTTCGCGCAGTTATAGAAGAAAAAGTTTTGACGCGTATTAGAGAGACACTTGTAAAATCGATGTGTTCAGATTTAGCTCATCTCGGTCTAAAACAGCTTGTTTTGTTGTATTAAGCACGAATACATGCTTTTCGCGCAGTTACAGAAGAAAACGTTTTGACGCGTATTAGAGGAAAACTTGTAAAACCGATGTGTTGCGATTTAGCTCGTTTCGATCTAAAACAGCTTGTTTCGTTGTATTAAGCAAGAATACATGCTTTTCGTGCAGTTATAAGAGAAAAAGTTTTGACGCGTGTCACAGGGACACTTGTAAAACCAATGTGTTCAGGTTTAGCTCGTTTCGGTCTAAAACAGCTTGTTTCGTTGTACTAAGCACGAATACATGCTTTTCGCGCAGTTATAAGCGAAAAAGTTTTGACGAGTATCACGTGGATACTTGTAAAACCGATGTGTTCAGATATAGCTCGTTTTGGTATAAAACAGCTTCTTTCGTTGTATTAAGCACGAATACATGCTTTTCGCGCAGTTATAAGAGAAAAAGTTTTGACGCGTATTAGAGGAACACTTGTAAAACCGATGTGTTGTGATTTAGCTCGTTTCGGTCTAAAACAGCTTGTTTCGTTGTATTAAGCACGAATACATGCTTTACGCGCAGTTATAGAAGAAAAAGTTTTGATGCGTATTAGAGAGACACTCGTAAAACCGATGTGTTGTGATTTAGCTCGTTTCGGTCTAAAACAGCTTGTTTCGTTGTATTAAGCACGAATACATGCTTTTCGCGCAGTTATAAGAGAAAAAGTTTTGACGCGTATCAGAGGAACACTTGTAAAACCGATGTGTTGTGATTTAGCTCGTTTCGGTCTAAAACAGCTTGTTTCGTTGTATAAGCAAGAATACATGCTTTTCGCGCAGTTATAAGAGAAAAAGGTTTGACGCGTATCACATGGACACTTGTAAAACCGATGTGTTCAGATCTAGCTCGTTTTGGTCTTTTTGCCACACCCTGCAGTCTTTCCTCGCCGCGACCACGTTAACAAAATAAAACGCGTCACATGCCGTTCATTGCTCTACTCGAAATCATTCATTCCTCGCACTATAATAGATTGGAATAACTTGCCATCACACATAGCTACTGAGGTTAACCCACAATCGTTTCAGCATTCGTTAAAACAAACCATGGACTAACAGATTTGGTATTTTTGTTGTATTATGTGCATTTACTGAGTATTTTCTTCTGCGTTGTTTGTTGTTGTTATTTGTGTACATTACTAGTTTTTAATTAATTATTACGTGTATTTTGTTTCTAATGCCTGTGCCATATTTTTATGCTTGTATCGCCCCCCCCCCTATGTAATACCCTCGCACGAGGGCCCTTAGGGGTATTGTAAATAAAATAAATAAATAAAATAAAACAGCATGTTTCGTTGTATTAAGCACGAATACATGCTTTTCGCGCAGTTATAAGAGAAAAAGTTTTGACGCGTATCACATGGACACTTGTAAAACCGATGTGTTCAGATCCAGCTCGTTTTGGTCTAAAACAGCTTGTTTTGTTGTATTAAGCAAGAATACATGCTTTTCGCGTTGTTATAAGAGAAAAAGTTTTCACGCGTATTAGAGAAACACTTGTAAAATCGATGTGTTCAGATTTAGCTCATCTCGGTCTAAAACAGCTTGTTTCGTTGTATTAAGCACGAATACATGCTTTTCGCGCAGTTATAAGAGAAAAAGTTGTGACGAGTATCACGTGGATACTTGTAAAACCGATGTGTTGAGATTTAGCTCGTTTCGGTCTAAAACAGCTTGTTTCTTTGTATTAAGCACGAATACATGCTTTTCGCGCAGTTATGAGAAAAAGTTTTGACGAGTATCACGTGGAACACTTGTAATACCGATGTGTTGTGATTTAGCTCGTTTCGGTCTAAAACAGCTTGTTTCGCTGTATTAAGCAAGAATACATGCTTTTCGCGCAGTTATAAGAGAAAAAGTTTTGACGCGTGTCACAGGGACACTTGTAAAACCGATGTGTTCAGATTTAGCTCGTTTCGGTCTAAAACAACTTGTTTCGTTGTATTAAGCACGAATACATGCTTTACGCGCAGTTATAGAAGAAAAAGTTCTGACGCGTATTAGAGAGGCACTTGTAAAACCGATGTGTTGTGATTTAGCTCGTTTCGGTCTAAAACAGCTTCTTTCGTTGTATTAAGCACGAATACATGCTTTTCGCGCAGTTATAAAAGAAAAAGTTTTGACGCGTATTAGAGGAACACTTGTAAAACCGATGTGTTGTGATTTAGCTCGTTTCGGTCTAAAACAGCTTGTTTCGTTGTATTAAGCACGAATACATGCTTTACGCGCAGTTATAGAAGAAAAAGTTTTGATGCGTATTAGAGAGACACTTGTAAAACCGATGTGTTGTGATTTAGCTCGTTTCGGTCTAAAACAGCTTGTTTCGTTGTACTAAGCACGAATACATGCTTTTCGCGCAGTTATAAGCGAAAAAGTTTTGACGAGTATCACGTGGATACTTGTAAAACCGATGTGTTCAGATATAGCTCGTTTTGGTATAAAACAGCTTGTTTCGTTGTTTTAAGCACGAATACATGCTTTTCGCGCAGTTATAGAAGAAAAAGTTTTGACGCGTATTAGAGACACTTGTAAAATCGATGTGTTCAGATTTAGCTCATCTCGGTCTAAAACAGCTTGTTTCGTTGTATTAAGCACGAATACATGCTTTTCGCGCAGTTATAAGAGAAAAAGTTTTGACGAGTATCACGTGAATACTTGTAAAACCGATGTGTTCAGATTTAGCTCGTTTCGGTCTAAAACAGCTTGTTTCTTTGTATTAAGCACGAATACATGCTTTTCGCGCAGTTATGAGAAAAAGTTTTGACGAGTATCACGTGGAACACTTGTAAAACCGATGTGTTGTGATTTAGCTCGTTTCGGTCTAAAACAGCTTGTTTCGTTGTATTAAGCACGAATACATGCTTTTCGCGCAGTTATAAGAGAAAAAGTTTTGACGCGTATCAGAGGAACACTTGTAAAACCGATGTGTTGTGATTTAGCTCGTTTCGGTCTAAAACAGCTTGTTTCGTTGTATAAGCAAGAATACATGCTTTTCGCGCAGTTATAAGAGAAAAAGGTTTGACGCGTATCACATGGACACTTGTAAAACCGATGTGTTCAGATCTAGCTCGTTTTGGTCTCAAACAGCATGTTTCGTTGTATTAAGCACGAATACATGCTTTTCGCGCAGTTATAAGAGAAAAAGTTTTGACGCGTATCACATGGACACTTGTAAAACCGATGTGTTCAGATCCAGCTCGTTTTGGTCTAAAACAGCTTGTTTCGTTGTATAAGCAAGAATACATGCTTTTCGCGCAGTTATAAGAGAAAAAGGTTTGACGCGTATCAAGGAACCCTTGTAAAACCGATGTGTTGTGATTTAGCTCGTTTCGGTCTAAAACAGCTTGTTTCGTTGTATTAAGCACGCATACAATCTTTTCGCGCAGTTATAAGAGAAAAAGTTTTGACGCGTATCACATGGACACTTTTAAAACCGATGTGTTCAGATTTAGCTCGTTTCGGTCTAGAACAGCTTGTTTCGTTGTATTAAGCACGAATACATGCTTTTCGCGCAGTTATAAGAGAAAAAGTTTTCACGCGTATCACATGGACACTTTTAAAACCGATGTGTTCAGATTTAGCTCGTTTCGGTCTAGAACAGCTTGTTTCGTTGTATTAAGCACGAATACATGCTTTTCGCGCAGTTATAAGAGAAAAAGTTTTCACGCGTATCACATGGACACTTTTAAAACCGATGTGTTCAGATTTAGCTCGTTTCGGTCTAAAACAGCTTGTTTTGTTGTATTAAGCAAGAATACATGCTTTTCGCGTTGTTATAGAAGAAAAAGTTCTGACGCGTATTAGAGGCACTTGTAAAACCAATGTGTTCAGATTTAGCTCGTTTCGGTCTAAAACAGCTTGTTTTGTTGTACTAAGCACGAATACATGCTTTTCGCGCAGTTATAAGCGAAAAATTTTTGACGAGTATCACGTGGATACTTGTAAAACCGATGTGTTCAGATATAGCTCGTTTTGGTATAAAACAGCTTGTTTCGTTGTTTTAAGCACGAATACATGCTTTTCGCGCAGTTATAGAAGAAAAAGTTTTGACGCGTATTAGAGAGACACTTGTAAAATCGATGTGTTCAGATTTAGCTCATCTCGGTCTAAAACAGCTTGTTTTGTTGTATTAAGCACGAATACATGCTTTTCGCGCAGTTACAGAAGAAAACGTTTTGACGCGTATTAGAGGAAAACTTGTAAAACCGATGTGTTGCGATTTAGCTCGTTTCGATCTAAAACAGCTTGTTTCGTTGTATTAAGCAAGAATACATGCTTTTCGTGCAGTTATAAGAGAAAAAGTTTTGACGCGTGTCACAGGGACACTTGTAAAACCAATGTGTTCAGGTTTAGCTCGTTTCGGTCTAAAACAGCTTGTTTCGTTGTACTAAGCACGAATACATGCTTTTCGCGCAGTTATAAGCGAAAAAGTTTTGACGAGTATCACGTGGATACTTGTAAAACCGATGTGTTCAGATATAGCTCGTTTTGGTATAAAACAGCTTCTTTCGTTGTATTAAGCACGAATACATGCTTTTCGCGCAGTTATAAGAGAAAAAGTTTTGACGCGTATTAGAGGAACACTTGTAAAACCGATGTGTTGTGATTTAGCTCGTTTCGGTCTAAAACAGCTTGTTTCGTTGTATTAAGCACGAATACATGCTTTACGCGCAGTTATAGAAGAAAAAGTTTTGATGCGTATTAGAGAGACACTCGTAAAACCGATGTGTTGTGATTTAGCTCGTTTCGGTCTAAAACAGCTTGTTTCGTTGTATTAAGCACGAATACATGCTTTTCGCGCAGTTATAAGAGAAAAAGTTTTGACGCGTATCAGAGGAACACTTGTAAAACCGATGTGTTGTGATTTAGCTCGTTTCGGTCTAAAACAGCTTGTTTCGTTGTATAAGCAAGAATACATGCTTTTCGCGCAGTTATAAGAGAAAAAGGTTTGACGCGTATCACATGGACACTTGTAAAACCGATGTGTTCAGATCTAGCTCGTTTTGGTCTTTTTGCCACACCCTGCAGTCTTTCCTCGCCGCGACCACGTTAACAAAATAAAACGCGTCACATGCCGTTCATTGCTCTACTCGAAATCATTCATTCCTCGCACTATAATAGATTGGAATAACTTGCCATCACACATAGCTACTGAGGTTAACCCACAATCGTTTCAGCATTCGTTAAAACAAACCATGGACTAACAGATTTGGTATTTTTGTTGTATTATGTGCATTTACTGAGTATTTTCTTCTGCGTTGTTTGTTGTTGTTATTTGTGTACATTACTAGTTTTTAATTAATTATTACGTGTATTTTGTTTCTAATGCCTGTGCCATATTTTTATGCTTGTATCGCCCCCCCCCCCTATGTAATACCCTCGCACGAGGGCCCTTAGGGGTATTGTAAATAAAATAAATAAATAAAATAAAACAGCATGTTTCGTTGTATTAAGCACGAATACATGCTTTTCGCGCAGTTATAAGAGAAAAAGTTTTGACGCGTATCACATGGACACTTGTAAAACCGATGTGTTCAGATCCAGCTCGTTTTGGTCTAAAACAGCTTGTTTTGTTGTATTAAGCAAGAATACATGCTTTTCGCGTTGTTATAAGAGAAAAAGTTTTCACGCGTATTAGAGAAACACTTGTAAAATCGATGTGTTCAGATTTAGCTCATCTCGGTCTAAAACAGCTTGTTTCGTTGTATTAAGCACGAATACATGCTTTTCGCGCAGTTATAAGAGAAAAAGTTGTGACGAGTATCACGTGGATACTTGTAAAACCGATGTGTTGAGATTTAGCTCGTTTCGGTCTAAAACAGCTTGTTTCTTTGTATTAAGCACGAATACATGCTTTTCGCGCAGTTATGAGAAAAAGTTTTGACGAGTATCACGTGGAACACTTGTAATACCGATGTGTTGTGATTTAGCTCGTTTCGGTCTAAAACAGCTTGTTTCGCTGTATTAAGCAAGAATACATGCTTTTCGCGCAGTTATAAGAGAAAAAGTTTTGACGCGTGTCACAGGGACACTTGTAAAACCGATGTGTTCAGATTTAGCTCGTTTCGGTCTAAAACAACTTGTTTCGTTGTATTAAGCACGAATACATGCTTTACGCGCAGTTATAGAAGAAAAAGTTCTGACGCGTATTAGAGAGGCACTTGTAAAACCGATGTGTTGTGATTTAGCTCGTTTCGGTCTAAAACAGCTTCTTTCGTTGTATTAAGCACGAATACATGCTTTTCGCGCAGTTATAAAAGAAAAAGTTTTGACGCGTATTAGAGGAACACTTGTAAAACCGATGTGTTGTGATTTAGCTCGTTTCGGTCTAAAACAGCTTGTTTCGTTGTATTAAGCACGAATACATGCTTTACGCGCAGTTATAGAAGAAAAAGTTTTGATGCGTATTAGAGAGACACTTGTAAAACCGATGTGTTGTGATTTAGCTCGTTTCGGTCTAAAACAGCTTGTTTCGTTGTATTAAGCACGAATACATGCTTTTCGCGCAGTTATAAGAGAAAAAGTTTTGACGCGTATCAGAGGAACACTTGTAAAACCGATGTGTTGTGATTTAGCTCGTTTCGGTCTAAAACAGCTTGTTTCGTTGTATTAAGCACGCATACAATCTTTTCGCGCAGTTATAAGAGAAAAAGTTTTGACGCGTATCACATGGACACTTTTAAAACCGATGTGTTCAGATTTAGCTCGTTTCGGTCTAGAACAGCTTGTTTCGTTGTATTAAGCACGAATACATGCTTTTCGCGCAGTTATAAGAGAAAAAGTTTTCACGCGTATCACATGGACACTTTTAAAACCGATGTGTTCAGATTTAGCTCGTTTCGGTCTAAAACAGCTTGTTTTGTTGTATTAAGCAAGAATACATGCTTTTCGCGTTGTTTTAAGAGAAAAAGTTTTCACGCGTATTAGAGAAACACTTGTAAAACCGATGTGTTGTGATTTAGCTCGTTTCGGTCTAAAACAGCTTGTTTCGTTGTATTAAGCACGAATACATGCTTTTCGCGCAGTTATAAGAGAAAAAGTTTTGACGCGTATTAGAGGAACGCTTGTAAAACCGATGTGTTTTGATTTAGCTCGTTTCGGTCTAAAACAGCTTGTTTCGTTGTACTAAGCACGAATACATGCTTTTCGCGCAGTTATAAGCGAAAAAGTTTTGACGAGTATCACGTGGATACTTGTAAAACCGATGTGTTCAGATATAGCTCGTTTTGGTATAAAACAGCTTGTTTCGTTGTTTTAAGCACGAATACATGCTTTTCGCGCAGTTACAGAAGAAAAAGTTTTGACGCGTATCAGAGGAAAACTTGTAAAACCGATGTTTGCGATTTAGCTCGTTTCGATCTAAAGCAGCTTGTTTCGTTGTATTAAGCAAGAATACATGCTTTTCGTGCAGTTATAAGAGAAAAAGTTTTGACGCGTGTCACAGGGACACTTGTAAAACCTATGTGTTCAGATTTAGCTCGTTTCGGTCTAAAACAGCTTGTTTCGTTGTACTAAGCACGAATACATGCTTTTCGCGCAGTTATAAGCGAAAAAGTTTTGACGAGTATCACGTGGATACTTGTAAAACCGATGTGTTCAGATATAGCTCGTTTTGGTATAAAACAGCTTGTTTCGTTGTTTTAAGCACGAATACATGCTTTTCGCGCAGTTATAGAAGAAAAAGTTTTGACGCGTATTAGAGAGACACTTGTAAAATCGATGTGTTCAGATTTAGCTCATCTCGGTCTAAAACAGCTTGTTTCGATGTATTAAGCACGAATACATGCTTTTCGCGCAGTTATAAGAGAAAAAGTTTTGACGAGTATCACGTGGATACTTGTAAAACCGATGTGTTCAGATTTAGCTCGTTTCGGTCTAAAACAGCTTGTTTTGTTGTATTAAGCACGAATACATGCTTTTCGCGCAGTTATGAGAAAAAGTTTTGACGAGTATCACGTGGAACACTTGTAATACCGATGTGTTGTGATTTAGCTCGTTTCGGTCTAAAACAGCTTGTTTCGCTGTATTAAGCAAGAATACATGCTTTTCGCGCAGTTAAAAGAGAAAAAGTTTTGACGCGTGTCACAGGGACACTTGTAAGACCGATGTGTTCAGATTTAGCTCGTTTCGGTCTAAAACAACTTGTTTCGTTGTATTAGGCACGAATACATGCTTTTCGCGCAGTTATAAGAGAAAAAGTTTTGACGCGTATTAGAGGAACACTTGTAAAACCGATGTGTTGTGATTTAGCTCGTTTCGGTCTAAAACAGCTTGTTTCGTTGTATTAAGCACGAATACATGCTTTACGCGCAGTTATAGAAGAAAAAGTTTTGACGCGTATTAGAGAGACACTTGTAAAACCGATGTGTTGTGATTTAGCTCGTTTCGGTCTAAAACAGCTTGTTTCGTTGTATTAAGCACGAATACATGCTTTTCGCGCAGTTATAAGAGAAAAAGTTTTGACGCGTATCAGAGGAACGCTTGTAAAACCAATGTGTTGTGATTTAGCTCGTTTCGGTCTAAAACAGCTTGTTTCGTTGTATTAGGCACGCATACAATCTTTTCGCGCAGTTATAAGAGAAAAAGTTTTGACGCGTATCACATGGACACTTTTAAAACCGATGTGTTCAGATTTAGCTCGTTTCGGTCTAGAACAGCTTGTTTCGTTGTATTAAGCACGAATACATGCTTTTCGCGCAGTTATAAGGGAAAAAGTTTTCACGCGTATCACATGGACACTTTTAAAACCGATGTGTTCAGATTTAGCTCGTTTCGGTCTAAAACAGCTTGTGTTGTTGTATTAAGCAAGAATACATGCTTTTCGCGTTGTTATAAGAGAAAAAGTTTTCACGCGTATTAGAGAAACACTTGTAAAACCGATGTGTTCAGATTTAGCTCGTTTCGGTCTAAAACAACTTGTTTCGTTGTATTAAGCACGAATACATGCTTTACGCGCAGTTATAGAAGAAAAAGTTCTGACGCGTATTAGAGAGGCACTTGTAAAACCAATGTGTTCAGATTTAGCTCGTTTCGGTCTAAAACAGCTTGTTTCGTTGTTTTAAGCACGAATACATGCTTTTCGCGCAGTTATAGAAGAAAAAGTTTTGACGCGTATTAGAGAGACACTTGTAAAATCGATGTGTTCAGATTTAGCTCATCTCGGTCTAAAACAGCTTGTTTTGTTGTATTAAGCACGAATACATGCTTTTCGCGCAGTTACAGAAGAAAAAGTTTTGACGCGTTTCAGAGGAAAACTTGTAAAACCGATGTGTTGCGATTTAGCTCGTTTCGATCTAAAACAGCTTGTTTCGTTGTATTAAGCAAGAATACATGCTTTTCGTGCAGTTATAAGAGAAAAAGTTTTGACGCGTGTCACAGGGACACTTGTAATACCAATGTGTTCAGATTAAGCTCGTTTCGGTCTAAAACAGCTTGTTTCGTTGTACTAAGCACGAATACATGCTTTTCGCGCAGTTATAAGCGAAAACGTTTTGACGAGAATCACGTGGATACTTGTAAAACCGATGTGTTCAGATATAGCTCGTTTTGGTATAAAACAGCTTGTTTCGTTGTTTTAAGTACGAATACAAGCTTTTTCGCGCAGTTAGAGAAGAAAAAGTTTTGACGCGTATTAGAGAGACACTTGTAAAATCGATGTGTTCAGATTTAGCTCATCTCGGTCTAAAACAGCTTGTTTCGTTGTATTAAGCACGAATACATGCTTTTCGCGCAGTTATAAGAGAAAAAGTTTTGACCAGTATCACGTGGATACTTGTAAAACCGATGTGTTCAGATTTAGCTCGTTTCAGTCTAAAACAGCTTGTTTCTTTGTATTAAGCACGAATACATGCTTTTCGCGCAGTTATGAGAAAAAGTTTTGACGAGTATCACGTGGAACACTTGTAAAACCGATGTGTTCATTTCCAGCTCGTTTTGGTCTAAAACAGCTTGTTTCGTTGTATTAAGCACGAATACATGCTTTTCGCGCAGTTATAAGAGAAAAAGTTTTGACGCGTATTAGAGGAACACTTGTAAAACCGATGTGTTGTGATTTAGCTCGTTTCGGTCTAAAACAGCTTGTTTCGTTGTATTAAGCACGAATACATGCTTTACGCGCAGTTATAGAAGAAAAAGTTTTGACGCGTATTAGAGAGACACTTGTAAAACCGATGTGTTGTGATTTAGCTCGTTTCGGTCTAAAACAGCTTGTTTCGTTGTATTAAGCACGAATACATGCTTTTCGCGCAGTTATAAGAGAAAAAGTTTTGACGCGTATCAGAGGAACGCTTGTAAAACCGATGTGTTGTGATTTAGCTCGTTTCGGTCTAAAACAGCTTGTTTCGTTGTATTAAGCACGCATACAATCTTTTCGCGCAGTTATAAGAGAAAAAGTTTTGACGCGTATCACATGGACACTTTTAAAACCGATGTGTTCAGATTTAGCTCGTTTCGGTCTAGAACAGCTTGTTTCGTTGTATTAAGCACGAATACATGCTTTTCGCGCAGTTATAAGGGAAAAAGTTTTCACGCGTATCACATGGACACTTTTAAAACCGATGTGTTCAGATTTAGCTCGTTTCGGTCTAAAACAGCTTGTGTTGTTGTATTAAGCAAGAATACATGCTTTTCGCGTTGTTATAAGAGAAAAAGTGTTCACGCGTATTAGAGAAACACTTGTAAAACCGATGTGTTCAGATTTAGCTCGTTTCGGTCTAAAACAACTTGTTTCGTTGTATTAAGCACGAATACATGCTTTACGCGCAGTTATAGAAGAAAAAGTTCTGACGCGTATTAGAGAGGCACTTGTAAAACCAATGTGTTCAGATTTAGCTCGTTTCGGTCTAAAACAGCTTGTTTCGTTGTACTAAGCACGAATACATGCTTTTCGCGCAGTTATAAGCGAAAATGTTTTGACGAGTATCACGTGGATACTTGTAAAACCGATGTGTTCAGATATAGCTCGTTTTGGTATAAAACAGCTTGTTTCGTTGTTTTAAGCACGAATACATGCTTTTCGCGCAGTTATAGAAGAAAAAGTTTTGACGCGTATTAGAGAGACACTTGTAAAATCGATGTGTTCAGATTTAGCTCATCTCGGTCTAAAACAGCTTGTTTTGTTGTATTAAGCACGAATACATGCTTTTCGCGCAGTTACAGAAGAAAAAGTTTTGACGCGTATCAGAGGAAAACTTGTAAAACCGATGTGTTGCGATTTAGCTCGTTTCGATCTAAAACAGCTTGTTTCGTTGTATTAAGCAAGAATACATGCTTTTCCTGCAGTTATAAGAGAAAAAGTTTTGACGCGTGTCACAGGGACACTTGTAAAACCAATGTGTTCAGATTTAGCTCGTTTCGGTCTAAAACAGCTTGTTTCGTTGTACTAAGCACGAATACATGCTTTTCGCGCAGTTATAAGCGAAAAAGTTTTGACGAGTATCACGTGGATACTTGTAAAACCGATGTGTTCAGATATAGCTCGTTTTGGTATAAAACAGCTTGTTTCGTTGTTTTAAGTACGAATACAAGCTTTTTCGCGCAGTTAGAGAAGAAAAAGTTTTGACGCGTATTAGAGAGACACTTGTAAAATCGATGTGTTCAGATTTAGCTCATCTCGGTCTAAAACAGCTTGTTTCGTTGTATTAAGCACGAATACATGCTTTTCGCGCAGTTATAAGAGAAAAAGTTTTGACGAGTATCACGTGGATACTTGTAAAACCGATGTGTTCAGATTTAGCTCGTTTCGGTCTAAAACAGCTTGTTTCTTTGTATTAAGCACGAATACATGCTTTTCGCGCAGTTATGAGAAAAAGTTTTGACGAGTATCACGTGGAACACTTGTAATACCGATGTGTTGTGATTTAGCTCGTTTCGGTCTAAAACAGCTTGTTTCGCTGTATTAAGCAAGAATACATGCTATTCGCGCAGTTATAAGAGAAAATGTTTTGACGCGTGTCACAGGGACACTTGTAAAACCGATGTGTTCAGATTTAGCTCGTTTCGGTCTAAAACAACTTGTTTCGTTGTATTAAGCACGAATACATGCTCTACGCGCAGTTATAGAAGAAAAAGTTTTGACGCGTATTAGAGAGACACTTGTAAAACCGATGTGTTGTGATTTAGCTCGTTTCGGTCTAAAACAGCTTGTTTCGTTGTATTAAGCACGAATACATGCTTTTCGCGCAGTTATAAGAGAAAAAGTTTTGACGCGTATCAGAGGAACACTTGTAAAACCGATGTGTTGTGATTTAGCTCGTTTCGGTCTAAAACAGCTTGTTTCGTTGTATAAGCAAGAATACATGCTTTTCGCGCAGTTATAAGAGAAAAAGGTTTGACGCGTATCACATGGACACTTGTAAAACCGAAGTGTTCAGATCTAGCTCGTTTTGGTCTCAAACAGCATGTTTCGTTGTATTAAGCACGAATACATGCTTTTCGCGCAGTTATAAGAGAAAAAGTTTTGACGCGTATCACATGGACACTTGTAAAACCGATGTGTTCAGATCCAGCTCGTTTTGGTCTAAAACAGCTTGTTTCGTTGTATTAAGCACGAATACATGCTTTTCGCGCAGTTATAGGACAAAAAGTTTTGAAGCGTATCAGAGGAATACTTGTAATACCGATGTGTTGTGATTTAGCTCGTTTCGGTCTAAAACAGCTTGTTTCGCTGTATTAAGCAAGAATACATGCTTATCGCGCAGTTATAAGAGAAAAAGTTTTGACGCTTGTCACAGGGACACTTGTAAAACCGATGTGTTCAAATCTACCTCGTTTCGGTCTAGAACAGCTTATTTCGTTGGATTAAGCACGAATACATGCTTTTCGCGCAGTTATAAGAGAAAAAGTTTTCACGCGTATCACACGGACACTTTTAAAACCGATGTGTTCAGATTTAACTCGTTTCGGTCTAAAACAGCTTGTTTTGTTGTATTAAGCAAGAATACATGCTTTTCGCGCTGTTATAAGAGGAAAAGTTTTCACGCGTGTCACAGGGACACTTGTAAAACCGATGTGTTCAGATTTACCTCGTTTCGGTCTAAAACAGCTTGTTTCGTTGGACTAAGCACGAATACATGCTTTTCGCGCAATTATAAAAGAAAAAAGTTTTTACGCGTATCAGAGGAACACTTGTAAAACCGATGTGTTGTGATTTAGCTCGTTTCGGTCTAAAACAGCTTGTTTCGTTGGATTAAGCCCGAATACAATCTTTTCGCGCAGTTATAAGAGAAAAAGTTTTCACGCGTATCACATGGACACTTTTAAAACCGATGTGTTCAGATTTAGCTCGTTTCGGTCTAAAACAGCTTGTTTTGTTGTATTAAGCAAGAATACATGCTTTTCGCGCTGTTATAAGAGAAAAAGTTTTCACGCGTATTAGAGAAACACTTGTAAAACCGATGTGTTGTGATTTAGCTCGTGTCGGTCTAAAACAGCTTGTTTCGTTGTATTAAGCACGAATACATGCTTTTCGCGCAGTTATAAGAGAAAAAGTTTTGACGCCTATCACATGGGCACTTGTAAAACCGATGTGTTCAGATCTAGCTCGTTTTGGTCTAAAACAGCTTGTTTCATTGTATTAAGCACGAATACGTGCTTTTCGCGCAGTTATAGAAGAAAAAGTTTTGACGCGTATTAGAGAGACACTTGTAAAATCGATGTGTTCAGATTTAGCTCGTTTCGGTCTAAAACAGCTTGTTTCGTTGTACTAAGCACGAATACATGCTTTTCGCGCAGTTATAAGCGAAAAAGTTTTGACGAGTATCACGTGGATACTTGTAAAACCGATGTTTTCAGATACAGCTCGTTTTGGTATAAAACAGCTTGTTTCGTTGTTTTAAGCACGAATACATGCTTTTCGCGCAGTTACAGAAGAAAAAGTTTTGACGCGTATCAGAGGAAAACTTGTAAATCCGATGTGTTGCGATTTAGCTCGTTTCGATCTAAAACAGCTTGTTTCGTTGTATTAAGCAAGAATACATGCTTTTCGAGCAGTTATAAGTGAAAAAGTTTTGACGCGTGTCACAGGGACACTTGTAAAACCAATGTGTTCAGATTTAGCTCGTTTCGGTCTAAAACAGCTTGTTTCGTTGTACTAAGCACGAATACATGCTTTTCGCGCAGTTATAAGCGAAAAAGTTTTGACGAGTATCACGTGGATACTTGTAAAACCGATGTGTTCAGATATAGCTCGTTTTGGTATAAAACAGCTTGTTTCGTTGTTTTAAGTACGAATACATGCTTTTCGCGCAGTTATAGAAGAAAAAGTTTTGACGCGTATTAGAGAGACACTTGTAAAATCGATGTGTTCAGATTTAGCTCATCTCGGTCTAAAACAGCTTGTTTCGTTGTATTAAGCACGAATACATGCTTTTCGCGCAGTTATAAGAGAAAAAGTTTTGAAGAGTATCACGTGGATATTTGTAAAACAGATGTGTTCAGATTTAGCTCGTTTCGGTCTAAAACAGCTTGTTTCGTTGTATTAAGCACGAATACATGCTTTTCGCGCAGTTATGAGAAAAAGTTTTGACGAGCATCACGTGGAACACTTGTAATACCGATGTGTTGTGATTTAGCTCGTTCCGGTCTAAAACAGCTTGTTTCGCTGTATTAAGCAAGAATACATGCTTTTCGCGCAGTTATAAGAGAAAAAGTTTTGACGCGTGTCACAGGTACACTTGTAAAACCGATGTGTTCAGATTTAGCTCGTTTCGGTCTAAAACAACTTGTTTCGTTGTATTAAGCACGAATACATGCTTTACGCGCAGTTATAGAAGAAAAAGTTCTGACGCGTATTAGAGAGGCACTTGTAAAACCGATGTGTTGTGATTTAGCTCGTTTCGGTCTAAAACAGTTTGTTTCGTTGTATTAAGCACGAATACATGCTTTTCGCGCAGTTATAAGAGAAAACGTTTTGACGCGTATTAGAGGAACACTTGTAAAACCGATGTGTTGTGATTTAGCTCGTTTCGGTCTAAAACAGCTTGTTTCGTTTTATTAAGCACGAATACATGCTTTACGCGCAGTTATAGAAGAAAAAGTTTTGATGCGTATTAGAGAGACACTTGTAAAACCGATGTGTTGTGATTTAGCTCGTTTCGGTCTAAAACAGCTTGTTTCGTTGTATAAGCAGGAATACATGCTTTTCGCGCAGTTATAAGAGAAAAAGGTTTGACGCGTATCACATGGACACTTGTAAAACCGATGTGTTCAGATCTAGCTCGTTTTGGTCTCAAACAGCATGTTTCGTTGTATTAAGCACGAATACATGCTTTTCGCACAGTTATAAGAGAAAAAGTTTTGACGCGTATCACATGGACACTTGTAAAACCGATGTGTTCAGATCCAGCTCGTTTTGGTCTAAAACAGCTTGTTTCGTTGTATAAGCAAGAATACATGCTTTTCGCGCAGTTATAAGAGAAAAAGGTTTGACGCGTATCAGAGGAACGCTTGTAAAACCGATGTGTTGTGATTTAGCTCGTTTCGGTCAAAAACAGCTTGTTTCGTTGTATTAAGCACGCATACAATCTTTTCGCGCAGTTATAAGAGAAAAAGTTTTGACGCGTATCACATGGACACTTGTAAAACCGATGTGTTCAGATTTAGCTCGTTTCGGTCTAGAACAGCTTGTTTCGTTGTATTAAGCACGAATACATACTTTTCGCGCAGTTATAAGAGAAAAAGTTTTCACGCGTATCACATGGACACTTTTAAAACCGATGTGTTCAGATTTAGCTCGTTTCGGTCTAAAACAGCTTGTTTTGTTGTATTAAGCAAGAATACATGCTTTTCGCGTTGTTATAAGAGAAAAAGTTTTCACGCATATTAGAGAAACACTTGTAAAACCGATGTGTTCAGATTTAGCTCGTTTCGGTCTAAAACAACTTGTTTCGTTGTATTAAGCACGAATACATGCTTTACGCGCAGTTATAGAAGAAAAAGTTCTGACGCGTATTAGAGAGGCACTTGTACAACCGATGTGTTGTGATTTAGCTCGTTTCGGTCTAAAACAGCTTGTTTCGTTGTATTAAGCACGAATACATGCTTTTCGCGCAGTTATAAGAGAAAAAGTTTTGACGCGTATTAGAGGAACACTTGTAAAACCGATGTGTTGTGATTTAGCTCGTTTCGGTCTAAAACAGCTTGTTTCGTTGTACTAAGCATGAATACATGCTTTTCGCGCAGTTATAAGCGAAAAAGTTTTAACGAGTATCACGTGGATACTTGTAAAACCGATGTGTTCAGATATAGCTCGTTTTGGTATAAAACAGCTTGTTTCGTTGTTTTAAGCACGAATACATGCTTTTCGCGCAGTTACAGAAGAAAAAGTTTTGACGCGTATCAGAGGAAAACTTGTAAAACCGATGTGTTGCGATTTAGCTCGTTTCGATCTAAAACAACTTGTTTCGTTGTATTAAGCAAGAATACATGCTTTTCGTGCAGTTATAAGAGAAAAAGTTTTGACGCGTGTCACAGCGACACTTGTAAAACCAATGTGTTCAGATTTAGCTCGTTTCGGTCTAAAACAGCTTGTTTCGTTGTACTAAGCACGAATACATGCTTTTCGCGCAGTTATAAGAGAAAAAGTTTTGACGAGTATCACGTGGATACTTGTAAAACCGATGTGTTCAGATTTAGCTCGTTTCGGTCCAAAACAGCTTGTTTCGTTGTATTAAGCACGAATACATGCTTTTCGCGCAGTTATAAGCGAAAAAGTTTTGACGCGTATCAGAGGAAAACTTGTAAAACCGATGTGTTGTGATTTAGCTCGTTTCGGTCTAAAACAGCTTGTTTCGTTGTATTAAGCACGAATACATGCTTTACGCGCAGCTATAGAAGAAAAAGTTTTGACGCGTATTACAGAGACACTTGTAAAACCGATGTGTTGTGATTTAGCTCGTTTCGGTCTAAAACAGCTTGTTTCGTTGTATTTAGCACGAATACATTCTTTTCGCGCAGTTATAAGAGAAAAAGTTTTGACGCGTATCAGAGGAACACTTGTAAAACCGATGTGTTGTGATTTAGCTCGTTTCGGTCTAAAACAGCTTGTTTCGCTGTATTAAGCAAGAATACATGCTTTTCGCGCAGATATAAGAGAAAAAGTTTTGACGCGTGTCACAGGGACACTTGTAAAACCGATGTGTTCAGATTTAGCTCGTTTCGGTCTAAAACAACTTGTTTCGTTGTATTAAGCACGAATACATGCTTTTCGCGCAGTTATAAGAGAAAAAGTTTTGACGCGTATCAGAGGAACACTTGTAAAACCGATGTGTTGTGATTTAGCTCGTTTCGGTCTAAAACAGCTTGTTTCGTTGTATAAGCAAGAATACATGCTTTTCGCGCAGTTATAAGAGAAAAAGGTTTGACGCGTATCACATGGACACTTGTAAAACCGATGTGTTCAGATCTAGCTCGTTTTGGTCTCAAACAGCATGTTTCGTTGTATTAAGCACGAATACATGCTTTTCGCGCAGTTATAAGAGAAAAAGTTTTGACGCGTATCACATGGACACTTGTAAAACCGATGTGTTCAGATCCAGCTCGTTTTGGTCTAAAACAGCTTGTTTCGTTGTATTAAGCACGAATACATGCTTTTCGCGCAGTTATAGGACAAAAAGTTTTGAAGCGTATCAGAGGAATACTTGTAATACCGATGTGTTGTGATTTAGCTCGTTTCGGTCTAAAACAGCTTGTTTCGCTGTATAAGCAAGAATACATGCTTATCGCGCAGTTATAAGAGAAAACGTTTTGACGCTTGTCACAGGGACACTTGTAAAACCGATGTGTTCAAATCTACCTCGTTTCGGTCTAGAACAGCTTATTTCGTTGGATTAAGCACGAATACATGCTTTTCGCGCAGTTATAAGAGAAAAAGTTTTCACGCGTATCACACGGACACTTTTAAAACCGATGTGTTCAGATTTAACTCGTTTCGGTCTAAAACAGCTTGTTTTGTTGTATTAAGCAAGAATACATGCTTTTCGCGCTGTTATAAGAGGAAAAGTTTTCACGCGTATTAGCGAAACACTTGTAAAACCGATGTGTTGTGATTTAGCTCGTTTCGGTCTAAAACAGCTTGTTTCGTTGGATTAAGCCCGAATACAATCTTTTCGCGCAGTTATAAGAGAAAAAGTTTTCACGCGTATCACATGGACACTTTTAAAACCGATGTGTTCAGATTTAGCTCGTTTCGGTCTAAAACAGCTTGTTTTGTTGTATTAAGCAAGAATACATGCTTTTCGCGCTGTTATAAGAGAAAAAGTTTTCACGCGTATTAGAGAAACACTTGTAAAACCGATGTGTTGTGATTTAGCTCGTGTCGGTCTAAAACAGCTTGTTTCGTTGTATTAAGCACGAATACATGCTTTACGCGCAGTTATAGAAGAAAAAGTTCTGACGCGTATTAGAGAGGCACTTGTACAACCGATGTGTTGTGATTTAGCTCGTTTCGGTCTAAAACAGCTTGTTTCGTTGTATTAAGCACGAATACATGCTTTTCGCGCAGTTATAAGAGAAAAAGTTTTGACGCGTATTAGAGGAACACTTGTAAAACCGATGTGTTGTGATTTAGCTCGTTTCGGTCTAAAACAGCTTGTTTCGTTGTACTAAGCATGAATACATGCTTTTCGCGCAGTTATAAGCGAAAAAGTTTTAACGAGTATCACGTGGATACTTGTAAAACCGATGTGTTCAGATATAGCTCGTTTTGGTATAAAACAGCTTGTTTCGTTGTTTTAAGCACGAATACATGCTTTTCGCGCAGTTACAGAAGAAAAAGTTTTGACGCGTATCAGAGGAAAACTTGTAAAACCGATGTGTTGCGATTTAGCTCGTTTCGATCTAAAACAACTTGTTTCGTTGTATTAAGCAAGAATACATGCTTTTCGTGCAGTTATAAGAGAAAAAGTTTTGACGCGTGTCACAGGGACACTTGTAAAACCAATGTGTTCAGATTTAGCTCGTTTCGGTCTAAAACAGCTTGTTTCGTTGTACTAAGCACGAATACATGCTTTTCGCGCAGTTATAAGAGAAAAAGTTTTGACGAGTATCACGTGGATACTTGTAAAACCGATGTGTTCAGATTTAGCTCGTTTCGGTCCAAAACAGCTTGTTTCGTTGTATTAAGCACGAATACATGCTTTTCGCGCAGTTATAAGCGAAAAAGTTTTGACGCGTATCAGAGGAAAACTTGTAAAACCGATGTGTTGTGATTTAGCTCGTTTCGGTCTAAAACAGCTTGTTTCGTTGTATTAAGCACGAATACATGCTTTACGCGCAGCTATAGAAGAAAAAGTTTTGACGCGTATTACAGAGACACTTGTAAAACCGATGTGTTGTGATTTAGCTCGTTTCGGTCTAAAACAGCTTGTTTCGTTGTATTTAGCACGAATACATTCTTTTCGCGCAGTTATAAGAGAAAAAGTTTTGACGCGTATCAGAGGAACACTTGTAAAACCGATGTGTTGTGATTTAGCTCGTTTCGGTCTAAACAGCTTGTTTCGCTGTATTAAGCAAGAATACATGCTTTTCGCGCAGATATAAGAGAAAAAGTTTTGGACGCGTGTCACAGGGACACTTGTAAAACCGATGTGTTCAGATTTAGCTCGTTTCGGTCTAAAACAACTTGTTTCGTTGTATTAAGCACGAATACATGCTTTTCGCGCAGTTATAAGAGAAAAAGTTTTTGACGCGTATCAGAGGAACACTTGTAAAACCGATGTGTTGTGATTTAGCTCGTTTCGGTCTAAACAGCTTGTTTCGTTGTATAAGCAAGAATACATGCTTTTCGCGCAGTTATAAGAGAAAAAGGTTTGACGCGTATCACATGGACACTTGTAAAACCGATGTGTTCAGATCTAGCTCGTTTTGGTCTCAAACAGCATGTTTCGTTGTATTAAGCACGAATACATGCTTTTCGCGCAGTTATAAGAGAAAAAGTTTTGACGCGTATCACATGGACACTTGTAAAACCGATGTGTTCAGATCCAGCTCGTTTTGGTCTAAAACAGCTTGTTTCGTTGTATTAAGCACGAATACATGCTTTTCGCGCAGTTATAGGACAAAAAGTTTTGAAGCGTATCAGAGGAATACTTGTAATACCGATGTGTTGTGATTTAGCTCGTTTCGGTCTAAAACAGCTTGTTTCGCTGTATAAGCAAGAATACATGCTTATCGCGCAGTTATAAGAGAAAACGTTTTGACGCTTGTCACAGGGACACTTGTAAAACCGATGTGTTCAAATCTACCTCGTTTCGGTCTAGAACAGCTTATTTCGTTGGATTAAGCACGAATACATGCTTTTCGCGCAGTTATAAGAGAAAAAGTTTTCACGCGTATCACACGGACACTTTTAAAACCGATGTGTTCAGATTTAACTCGTTTCGGTCTAAAACAGCTTGTTTTGTTGTATTAAGCAAGAATACATGCTTTTCGCGCTGTTATAAGAGGAAAAGTTTTCACGCGTATTAGCGAAACACTTGTAAAACCGATGTGTTGTGATTTAGCTCGTTTCGGTCTAAAACAGCTTGTTTCGTTGGATTAAGCCCGAATACAATCTTTTCGCGCAGTTATAAGAGAAAAAGTTTTCACGCGTATCACATGGACACTTTTAAAACCGATGTGTTCAGATTTAGCTCGTTTCGGTCTAAAACAGCTTGTTTTGTTGTATTAAGCAAGAATACATGCTTTTCGCGCTGTTATAAGAGAAAAAGTTTTCACGCGTATTAGAGAAACACTTGTAAAACCGATGTGTTGTGATTTAGCTCGTGTCGGTCTAAAACAGCTTGTTTCGTTGTATTAAGCACGAATACATGCTTTTCGCGCAGTTATAAGAGAAAAAGTTTTGACGCCTATCACATGGGCACTTGTAAAACCGATGTGTTCAGATCTAGCTCGTTTTGGTCTAAAACAGCTTGTTTCGTTGTATTAAGCACGAATACGTGCTTTTCGCGCAGTTATAGAAGAAAAAGTTTTGACGCGTATTAGAGAGACACTTGTAAAATCGATGTGTTCAGATTTAGCTCGTTTCGGTCTAAAACAGCTTGTTTCGTTGTACTAAGCACGAATACATGCTTTTCGCGCAGTTATAAGCGAAAAAGTTTTGACGAGTATCACGTGGATACTTGTAAAACCGATGTGTTCAGATACAGCTCGTTTTGGTATAAAACAGCTTGTTTCGTTGTTTTAAGCACGAATACATGCTTTTCGCGCAGTTACAGAAGAAAAAGTTTTGACGCGTATCAGAGGAAAACTTGTAAAACCGATGTGTTGCGATTTAGCTCGTTTCGATCTAAAACAGCTTGTTTCGTTGTATTAAGCAAGAATACATGCTTTTCGTGCAGTTATAAGAGAAAAAGTTTTGACGCGTGTCACAGGGACACTTGTAAAACCAATGTGTTCAGATTTAGCTCGTTTCGGTCTAAAACAGCTTGTTTCGTTGTACTAAGCACGAATACATGCTTTTCGCGCAGTTATAAGCGAAAACGTTTTGACGAGTATCACGTGGATACTTGTAAAACCGATGTGTTCAGATATAGCTCGTTTTTTTATAAAACAGCTTGTTTCGTTGTTTTAAGCACGAATACATGCTTTTCGCGCAGTTATAGAAGAAAAAGTTTTGACGCGTATTACAGAGACACTTGTAAAACCGATGTGTTGTGATTTAGCTCGTTTCGGTCTAAAACAGCTTGTTTCGTTGTATTTAGCACGAATACATTCTTTTCGCGCAGTTATAAGAGAAAAAGTTTTGACGCGTATCAGAGGAACACTTGTAAAACCGATGTGTTGTGATTTAGCTCGTTTCGGCCTAAAACAGCTTGTTTCGCTGTATTAAGCAAGAATACATGCTTTTCGCGCAGATATAGGAGAAAAAGTTTTGACGCGTGTCACAGGGACACTTGTAAAACCGATGTGTTCAGATTTAGCTCGTTTCGGTCTAAAACAACTTGTTTCGTTGTATTAAGCACGAATACATGCTTTTCGCGCAGTTATAAGAGAAAAAGTTTTGACGCGTATCAGAGGAACACTTGTAAAACCGATGTGTTGTGATTTAGCTCGTTTCGGTCTAAAACAGCTTGTTTCGTTGTATAAGCAAGAATACATGCTTTTCGCGCAGTTATAAGAGAAAAAGGTTTGACGCGTATCACATGGACACTTGTAAAACCGATGTGTTCAGATCTAGCTCGTTTTGGTCTTAAACAGCATGTTTCGTTGTATTAAGCACGAATACATGCTTTTCGCGCAGTTATAAGAGAAAAAGTTTTGACGCGTATCACATGGACACTTGTAAAACCGATGTGTTCAGATCCAGCTCGTTTTGGTCTAAAACAGCTTGTTTCGTTGTATTAAGCACGAATACATGCTTTTCGCGCAGTTATAGGAAAAAAAGTTTTGAAGCGTATCAGAGGAATACTTGTAATACCGATGTGTTGTGATTTAGCTCGTTTCGGTCTAAAACAGCTTGTTTCGCTGTATTAAGCAAGAATACATGCTTATCGCGCAGTTATAAGAGAAAAAGTTTTGACGCTTGTCACAGGGACACTTGTAAAACCGATGTGTTCAAATCTACCTCGTTTCGGTCTAGAACAGCTTATTTCGTTGGATTAAGCACGAATACATGCTTTTCGCGCAGTTATAAGAGAAAAAGTTTTCACGCGTATCACACGGACACTTTTAAAACCGATGTGTTCAGATTTAACTCGTTTCGGTCTAAAACAGCTTGTTTTGTTGTATTAAGCAAGAATACATGCTTTTCGCGCTGTTATAAGAGGAAAAGTTTTCACGCGTATTAGCGAAACACTTGTAAAACCGATGTGTTGTGATTTAGCTCGTTTCGGTCTAAAACAGCTTGTTTCGTTGGATTAAGCCCGAATACAATCTTTTCGCGCAGTTATAAGAGAAAAAGTTTTCACGCGTATCACATGGACACTTTTAAAACCGATGTGTTCAGATTTAGCTCGTTTCGGTCTAAAACAGCTTGTTTTGTTGTATTAAGCAAGAATACATGCTTTTCGCGCTGTTATAAGAGAAAAAGTTTTCACGCGTATTAGAGAAACACTTGTAAAACCGATGTGTTGTGATTTAGCTCGTGTCGGTCTAAAACAGCTTGTTTCGTTGTATTAAGCACGAATACATGCTTTTCGCGCAGTTATAAGAGAAAAAGTTTTGACGCCTATCACATGGGCACTTGTAAAACCGATGTGTTCAGATCTAGCTCGTTTTGGTCTAAAACAGCTTGTTTCGTTGTATTAAGCACGAATACGTGCTTTTCGCGCAGTTATAGAAGAAAAAGTTTTGACGCGTATTAGAGAGACACTTGTAAAATCGATGTGTTCAGATTTAGCTCGTTTCGGTCTAAAACAGCTTGTTTCGTTGTACTAAGCACGAATACATGCTTTTCGCGCAGTTATAAGCGAAAAAGTTTTGACGAGTATCACGTGGATACTTGTAAAACCGATGTGTTCAGATACAGCTCGTTTTGGTATAAAACAGCTTGTTTCGTTGTTTTAAGCACGAATACATGCTTTTCGCGCAGTTACAGAAGAAAAAGTTTTGACGCGTATCAGAGGAAAACTTGTAAAACCGATGTGTTGCGATTTAGCTCGTTTCGATCTAAAACAGCTTGTTTCGTTGTATTAAGCAAGAATACATGCTTTTCGTGCAGTTATAAGAGAAAAAGTTTTGACGCGTGTCACAGGGACACTTGTAAAACCAATGTGTTCAGATTTAGCTCGTTTCGGTCTAAAACAGCTTGTTTCGTTGTACTAAGCACGAATACATGCTTTTCGCGCAGTTATAAGCGAAAAAGTTTTGACGAGTATCACGTGGATACTTGTAAAACCGATGTGTTCAGATATAGCTCGTTTTTTTATAAAACAGCTTGTTTCGTTGTTTTAAGCACGAATACATGCTTTTCGCGCAGTTATAGAAGAAAAAGTTTTGACGCGTATTAGAGAGACACTTGTAAAATCGATGTGTTCAGATTTAGCTCATCTCGGTCTAAAACAGCTTGTTTTGTTGTATTAAGCACGAATACATGCTTTTCGCGCAGTTGCAGAAGAAAAAGTTTTGACGCGTATCAGAGGAAAACTTGTAAAACCGATGTGTTGCGATTTAGCTCGTTTCGATCTAAAACAGCTTGTTTCGTTGTATTAGGCAAGAATACATGCTTTTCGTGCAGTTATAAGAGAAAAAGTTTTGACGCGTGTCACAGGGACACTTGTAAAACCAATGTGTTCAGATTTAGCTCGTTTCGGTCTAAAACAGCTTGTTTCGTTGTACTAAGCACGAATACATGCTTTTCGCGCAGTTATAAGCGAAAAAGTTTTGACGAGTATCACGTGGATACTTGTAAAACTGATGTGTTCAGATATAGCTCGTTTTGGTGTAAAACAGCTTGTTTCGTTGTTTTAAGTACGAATACATGCTTTTCGCGCAGTTATAGAAGAAAAAGTTTTGACGCGTATTAGAGAGACACTTGTAAAATCGATGTGTTCAGATTTAGCTCGTTTCGGTCTAAAACAACTTGTTTCGTTGTATTAGGCACGAATACATGCTTTACGCGCAGTTATAGAAGAAAAAGTTCTGACGCGTATTAGAGAGGCACTTGTAAAACCGATGTGTTGTGATTTAGCTCGTTTCGGTCTAAAACAGTTTGTTTCGTTGTATTAAGCACGAATACATGCTTTTCGCGCAGTTATAAGAGAAAAAGTTTTGACGCGTATTAGAGGAACACTTGTAAAACCGATGTGTTGTGATTTAGCTCGTTTCGGTCTAAAACAGCTTGTTTCGTTTTATTAAGCACGAATACATGCTTTACGCGCAGTTATAGAAGAAAAAGTTTTGATGCGTATTAGAGAGACACTTGTAAAACCGATGTGTTGTGATTTAGCTCGTTTCGGTCTAAAACAGCTTGTTTCGTTGTATTAAGCACGAATACATGCTTTTCGCGCAGTTATAAGAGAGAAAGTTTTGACGCGTATCAGAGGAACACTTGTAAAACCGATGTGTTGTGATTTACCTCGTTTCGGTCTAAAACAGCTTGTTTCGTTGTATAAGCAGGAATACATGCTTTTCGCGCAGTTATAAGAGAAAAAGGTTTGACGCGTATCACATGGACACTTGTAAAACCGATGTGTTCAGATCTAGCTCGTTTTGGTCTCAAACAGCATGTTTCGTTGTATTAAGCAAGAATACATGCTTTTCGCGCCGTTATAAGAGAAAAAGTTTTGACGCGTATCACATGGACACTTGTAAAATCGATGTGTTCAGATCCAGCTCGTTTTGGTCTAAAACAGCTTGTTTCGTTGTATAAGCAAGAATACATGCTTTTCGCGCAGTTATAAGAGAAAAAGGTTTGACGCGTATCAGAGGAACGCTTGTAAAACCGATGTGTTGTGATTTAGCTCGTTTCGGTCAAAAACAGCTTGTTTCGTTGTATTAAGCACGCATACAATCTTTTCGCGCAGTTATAAGAGAAAAAGTTTTGACGCGTACCACATGGACACTTTTAAAACCGATGTGTTCAGATTTAGCTCGTTTCGGTCTAGAACAGCTTGTTTCGTTGTATTAGGCACGAATACATGCTTTTCGCGCAGTTATAAGAGAAAAAGTTTTCACGCGTATCACATGGACACTTTTAAAACCGATGTGTTCAGATTTAGCTCGTTTCGGTCTAAAACAGCTTGTTTTGTTGTATTAAGCAAGAATACATGCTTTTCGCGTTGTTATAAGAGAAAAAGTTTTCACGCATATTAGAGAAACACTTGTAAAACCGATGTGTTCAGATTTAGCTCGTTTCGGTCTAAAACAACTTGTTTCGTTGTATTAAGCACGAATACATGCTTTACGCGCAGTTATAGAAGAAAAAGTTCTGACGCGTATTAGAGAGGCACTTGTACAACCGATGTGTTGTGATTTAGCTCGTTTCGGTCTAAAACAGCTTGTTTCGTTGTATTAAGCACGAATACATGCTTTTCGCGCAGTTATAAGAGAAAAAGTTTTGACGCGTATTAGAGGAACACTTGTAAAACCGATGTGTTGTGATTTAGCTCGTTTCGGTCTAAAACAGCTTGTTTCGTTGTACTAAGCATGAATACATGCTTTTCGCGCAGTTATAAGCGAAAAAGTTTTAACGAGTATCACGTGGATACTTGTAAAACCGATGTGTTCAGATATAGCTCGTTTTGGTATAAAACAGCTTCTTTCGTTGTTTTAAGCACGAATACATGCTTTTCGCGCAGTTACAGAAGAAAAAGTTTTGACGCGTATCAGAGGAAAACTTGTAAAACCGATGTGTTGCGATTTAGCTCGTTTCGATCTAAAACAACTTGTTTCGTTGTATTAAGCAAGAATACATGCTTTTCGTGCAGTTATAAGAGAAAAAGTTTTGACGCGTGTCACAGGGACACTTGTAAGACCAATGTGTTCAGATTTAGCTCGTTTCGGTCTAAAACAGCTTGTTTCGTTGTACTAAGCACGAATACATGCTTTTCGCGCAGTTATAAGAGAAAAAGTTTTGACGAGTATCACGTGGATACTTGTAAAACCGATGTGTTCAGATTTAGCTCGTTTCGGTCTAAAACAGCTTGTTTCGTTGTATTAAGCACGAATACATGCTTTTCGCGCAGTTATAAGCGAAAAAGTTTTGACGCGTATCAGAGGAAAACTTGTAAAACCGATGTGTTGTGATTTAGCTCGTTTCGGTCTAAAACAGCTTGTTTCGTTGTACTAAGCACGAATACATGCTTTTCGCGCAGTTATAAGCGAAAAAGTTTTGACGAGTATCACGTGGATACTTGTAAAACCGATGTGTTCAGATACAGCTCGTTTTGGTATAAAACAGCTTGTTTCGTTGTTTTAAGCACGGATACATGCTTTTCGCGCAGTTACAGAAGAAAAAGTTTTGACGCGTATCAGAGGAAAACTTGTAAAACCGATGTGTTGCGATTTAGCTCGTTTCGATCTAAAACAGCTTGTTTCGTTGTATTAAGCAAGAATACATGCTTTTCGTGCAGTTATAAGAGAAAAAGTTTTGACGCGTGTCACAGGGACACTTGTAAAACCAATGTGTTCAGATTTAGCTCGTTTCGGTCTAAAACAGCTTGTTTCGTTGTACTAAGCACGAATACATGCTTTTCGCGCAGTTATAAGCGAAAAAGTTTTGACGAGTATCACGTGGATACTTGTAAAACCGATGTGTTCAGATATAGCTCGTTTTTTTATAAAACAGCTTGTTTCGTTGTTTTAAGCACGAATACATGCTTTTCGCGCAGTTATAGAAGAAAAAGTTTTGAACGCGTATTAGAGAGACACTTGTAAAATCGATGTGTTCAGATTTAGCTCATCTCGGTCTAAAACAGCTTGTTTTGTTGTATTAAGCACGAATACATGCTTTTCGCGCAGTTACAGAAGAAAAAGTTTTGACGCGTATCAGAGGAAAACTTGTAAAACCGATGTGTTGCGATTTAGCTCGTTTCGATCTAAAACAGCTTGTTTCGTTGTATTAAGCAAGAATACATGCTTTTCGTGCAGTTACAAGAGAAAAAGTTTTGACGCGTGTCACAGGGACACTTGTAAAACCAATGTGTTCAGATTTAGCTCGTTTCGGTCTAAAACAGCTTGTTTCGTTGTACTAAGCACGAATACATGCTTTTCGCGCAGTTATAAGCGAAAAAGTTTTGACGAGTATCACGTGGATACTTGTAAAACCGATGTGTTCAGATATAGCTCGTTTTGGTATAAAACAGCTTGTTTCGTTGTTTTAAGTACGAATACATGCTTTTCGCGCAGTTATAGAAGAAAAAGTTTTGACGCGTATTAGAGAGACACTTGTAAAATCGATGTGTTCAGATTTAGCTCGTTTCGGTCTAAAACAACTTGTTTCGTTGTATTAGGCACGAATACATGCTTTACGCGCAGTTATAGAAGAAAAAGTTCTGACGCGTATTAGAGAGGCACTTGTAAAACCGATGTGTTTGTGATTTAGCTCGTTTCGGTCTAAAACAGCTTGTTTCGTTTTATTAAGCACGAATACATGCTTTACGCGCAGTTATAGAAGAAAAAGTTTTGATGCGTATTAGAGAGACACTTGTAAAACCGATGTGTTGTGATTTAGCTCGTTTCGGTCTAAAACAGCTTGTTTCGTTGTATTAAGCACGAATACATGCTTTTCGCGCAGTTATAAGAGAGAAAGTTTTGACGCGTATCAGAGGAACACTTGTAAAACCGATGTGTTGTGATTTACCTCGTTTCGGTCTAAAACAGCTTGTTTCGTTGTATAAGCAGGAATACATGCTTTTCGCGCAGTTATAAGAGAAAAAGGTTTGAACGCGTATCACATGGACACTTGTAAAACCGATGTGTTCAGATCTAGCTCGTTTTGGTCTCAAACAGAATGTTTCGTTGTATTAAGCACGAATACATGCTTTTCGCGCCGTTATAAGAGAAAAAGTTTTGACGCGTATCACATGGACACTTGTAAAATCGATGTGTTCAGATCCAGCTCGTTTTGGTCTAAAACAGCTTGTTTCGTTGTATAAGCAAGAATACATGCTTTTCGCGCAGTTATAAGAGAAAAAAGGTTTGACGCGTATCAGAGGAACGCTTGTAAAACCGATGTGTTGTGATTTAGCTCGTTTCGGTCAAAACAGCTTGTTTCGTTGTATTAAGCACGCATACAATCTTTTCGCGCAGTTATAAGAGAAAAAGTTTTGACGCGTACCACATGGGACACTTTTAAAACCGATGTGTTCAGATTTAGCTCGTTTCGGTCTAGAACAGCTTGTTTCGTTGTATTAGGCACGAATACATGCTTTTCGCGCAGTTATAAGAGAAAAAGTTTTCACGCGTATCACATGGACACTTTTAAAACCGATGTGTTCAGATTTAGCTCGTTTCGGTCTAAAACAGCTTGTTTTGTTGTATTAAGCAAGAATACATGCTTTTCGCGTTGTTATAAGAGAAAAAGTTTTCACGCATATTAGAGAAACACTTGTAAAACCGATGTGTTCAGATTTAGCTCGTTTCGGTCTAAAACAACTTGTTTCGTTGTATTAAGCACGAATACATGCTTTACGCGCAGTTATAGAAGAAAAAGTTCTGACGCGTATTAGAGAGGCACTTGTACAACCGAGTGTTGTGATTTAGCTCGTTTCGGTCTAAAACAGCTTGTTTTGTTGTATTAAGCACGAATACATGCTTTTCGCGCAGTTATAAGAGAAAAAGTTTTGACGCGTATTAGAGGAACACTTGTAAAACCGATGTGTTGTGATTTAGCTCGTTTCGGTCTAAAACAGCTTGTTTCGTTGTACTAAGCATGAATACATGCTTTTCGCGCAGTTATAAGCGAAAAAGTTTTAACGAGTATCACGTGGATACTTGTAAAACCGATGTGTTCAGATATAGCTCGTTTTGGTATAAAACAGCTTGTTTCGTTGTTTTAAGCACGAATACATGCTTTTCGGGCAGTTACAGAAGAAAAAGTTTTGACGCGTATCAGAGGAAAACTTGTAAAACCGATGTGTTGCGATTTAGCTCGTTTCGATCTAAAACAACTTGTTTCGTTGTATTAAGCAAGAATACATGCTTTTCGTGCAGTTATAAGAGAAAAAGTTTTGACGCGTGTCACAGGGACACTTGTAAAACCAATGTGTTCAGATTTTGCTCGTTTCGGTCTAAAACAGCTTGTTTCGTTGTACTAAGCACGAATACATGCTTTTCGCGCAGTTATAAGAGAAAAAGTTTTGACGAGTATCACGTGGATACTTGTAAAACCGATGTGTTCAGATTTAGCTCGTTTCGGTCTAAAACAGCTTGTTTCGTTGTATTAAGCACGAATACATGCTTTTCGCGCAGTTATAAGCGAAAAAGTTTTGACGCGTATCAGAGGAAAACTTGTAAAACCGATGTGTTGTGATTTAGCTCGTTTCGGTCAAAAACAGCTTGTTTCGTTGTATTAAGCACGAATACATGCTTTACGCGCAGCTATAGAAGAAAAAGTTTTGACGCGTATTACAGACACTTGTAAAACCGATGTGTTGTGATTTAGCTCGTTTCGGTCTAAAACAGCTTGTTTCGTTGTATTTAGCACGAATACATTCTTTTCGCGCAGTTATAAGAGAAAAAGTTTTGACGCGTATCAGAGGAACACTTGTAAAACCGATGTGTTGTGATTTAGCTCGTTTCGGTCTAAAACAGCTTGTTTCGCTGTATTAAGCAAGAATACATGCTTTTCGCGCAGATATAAGAGAAAAAGTTTTGACGCGTGTCACAGGGACACTTGTAAAACCGATGTGTTCAGATTTAGCTCGTTTCGGTCTAAAACAACTTGTTTCGTTGTATTAAGCACGAATACATGCTTTACGCGCAGTTATAGAAGAAAAAGTTCTGACGCGTATTAGAGAGGCACTTGTAAAACCGATCTGTTGTGATTTAGCTCGTTTCGGTCTAAAACAGCTTGCTTCGTTGTATTAAGCACGAATACATGCTTTTCGCGCAGTTATAAGCGAAAAAGTTTTGACGCGTATCAGAGGAAAACTTGTAAAACCGATGTGTTGCGGTTTAGCTCGTTTCGATCTAAAACAACTTGTTTCGTTGTATTAAGCAAGAATACATGCTTTTCGTGCAGTTATAAGAGAAAAAGTTTTGACGCGGGTCACAGGGACACTTGTAAAACCAATGTGTTCAGATTTAGCTCGTTTCGGTCTAAAACAGCTTGTTTCGTTGTATTAAGCACGAATACATGCTTTTCGCGCAGTTATGAGAAAAAGTTTTGACGAGTATCACGTGGAACACTTGTAATACCGATGTGTTGTGATTTACCTCGTTTCGGTCTAAAACAGCTTGTTTTGTTGTATAAGCAGGAATACATGCTTTTCGCGCAGTTATAAGAGAAAAAGGTTTGACGCGTATCACATGGACACTTGTAAAACCGATGTGTTCAGATTTAGCTCGTTTCGGTCTAAAACAGCTTGTTTCGTTGTATTAAGCACGAATACATGCTTTTCGCGCAGTTATGAGAAAAAGTTTTGACGAGTATCACGTGGAACACTTGTAATACCGATGTGTTGTGATTTAGCTCGTTTCGGTCTAAAACAGCTTGTTTCGCTGTATTAAGCAAGAATACATGCTTTTCGCGCAGATATAAGAGAAAAAGTTTTGACGCGTGTCACAGGGACACTTGTAAACTCGATGTGTTCAGATTTAGCTCGTTTCGGTCTAAAACAACTTGTTTCGTTGTATTAAGCACGAATACATGCTTTACGCGCAGTTATAGAAGAAAAAGTTCTGACGCGTATTAGAGAGGCACTTGTAAAACCGATCTGTTGTGATTTAGCTCGTTTCGGTCTAAAACAGCTTGTTTCGTTGTATTAAGCACGAATACATGCTTTTCGCGCAGTTATAAGAGAAAAAGTTTTGACGCGTATTAGAGGAACACTTGTAAAACCGATGTGTTGTGATTTAGCTCGTTTCGGTCTAAAACAGCTTGTTTCGTTGTATTAAGCACGAATACATGCTTTACGCGCAGTTGTAGAAGAAAAAGTTTTGACGCGTGTTAGAGAGACACTTGTAAAACCGATGTGTTGTGATTTAGCTCGTTTCGGTCTAAAACAGCTTGTTTCGTTGTATTAATCACGAATACATGCTTTTCGCGCAGTTATAAGAGAAAAAGTTTTGACGCGTATCAGAGGAACGCTTGTAAAACCGATGTGTTGTGATTTAGCTCGTTTCGGTCTAAAACAGCTTGTTTCGTTGTATTAAGCACGCATACAATCTTTTCGCGCAGTTATAAGAGAAAAAGTTTTGACGCGTATCACATGGACACTTTTAAAACCGATGTGTTCAGATTTAGCTCGTTTCGGTCTAGAACAGCTTCTTTCCTTGTATTAAGCACGAATACATGCTTTTCTCGCAGTTATAAGAGAAAAATTTTTCACGCGTATCACATGGACACTTTTAAAACCGATGTGTTCAGATTTAGCTCGTTTCGGTCTAAAACAGCTTGTTTTGTTGTATTAAGCAAGAATACATGCTTTTCGCGTTGTTATAAGAGAAAAAGTTTTCACGCGTATTAGAGAAACACTTGTAAAACCGATGTGTTCAGATTTAGCTCGTTTCGGTCTAAAACAACTTGTTTTGTTGTATTAAGCACGAATACATGCTTTACGCGCAGTTATAGAAGAAAAAGTTCTGACGCGTATTAGAGAGGCACTTGTAAAACCGATGTGTTGTGATTTAGCTCGTTTCGGTCTAAAACAGCTTGTTTCGTTGTATTAAGCACGAATACATGCTTTTCGCGCAGTTATAAGAGAAAAAGTTTTGACGCGTATTAGAGGAACACTTGTAAAACCGATGTGTTGTGATTTAGCTCGTTTCGGTCTAAAACAGCTTGTTTCGTTGTACTAAGCACGAATACATGCTTTTCGCGCCGTTATAAGCGAAAAAGTTTTGACGAGTATCACGTGGATACTTGTAAAACCGATGTGTTCAGATATATCTCGTTTTGGTATAAAACAGCTCGTTTCGTTGTTTTAAGCACGAATACATGCTTTTCGCGCAGTTACAGAAGAAAAAGTTTTGACGCGTATCAGAGGAAAACTTGTAAAACCGATGTGTTGCGATTTAGCTCGTTTTGATCTAAAACAGCTTGTTTCGTTGTATTAAGCAAGAATACATGCTTTTCGTGCAGTTATAAGAGAAAAAGTTTTGACGCGTGTCACAGGGACACTTGTAAAACCAATGTGTTCAGATTTAGCTCGTTTCGGTCTAAAACAGCTTGTTTCGTTGTACTAAGCACGAATACATGCTTTTCGCGCAGTTATAAGCGAAAAAGTTTTGACGAGTATCACGTGGATACTTGTAAAACCGATGTGTTCAGATATAGCTCGTTTTGGTATAAAACAGCTTGTTTCGTTGTTTTAAGCACGAATACATGCTTTTCGCGCAGTTATAGAAGAAAAAGTTTTGACGCGTATTAGAGAGACACTTGTAAAATCGATGTGTTCAGATTTAGCTCATCTCGGTCTAAAACAGCTTGTTTCGTTGTATTAAGCACGAATACATGCTTTTCGCGCAGTTATAAGAGAAAAAGTTTTGACGAGTATCACGTGGATACTTGTAAAACCGATGTGTTCAGATTTGGCTCGTTTCGGTCTAAAACAACTTGTTTTGTTGTATTAAGCACGAATACATGCTTTACGCGCAGTTATAGAAGAAAAAGTTCTGACGCGTATTAGAGAGGCACTTGTAAAACCGATGTGTTGTGATTTAGCTCGTTTCGGTCTAAAACAGCTTGTTTCGTTGTATTAATCACGAATACATGCTTTTCGCGCAGTTATAAGAGAAAAAGTTTTGACGCGTATCAGAGGAACGCTTGTAAAACCGATGTGTTGTGATTTAGCTCGTTTCGGTCTAAAACAGCTTGTTTCGTTGTATTAAGCACGCATACAATCTTTTCGCGCAGTTATAAGAGAAAAAGTTTTGACGCGTATCACATGGACACTTTTAAAACCGATGTGTTCAGATTTAGCTCGTTTCGGTCTAGAACAGCTTCTTTCCTTGTATTAAGCACGAATACATGCTTTTCTCGCAGTTATAAGAGAAAAATTTTTCACGCGTATCACATGGACACTTTTAAAACCGATGTGTTCAGATTTAGCTCGTTTCGGTCTAAAACAGCTTGTTTTGTTGTATTAAGCAAGAATACATGCTTTTCGCGTTGTTATAAGAGAAAAAGTTTTCACGCGTATTAGAGAAACACTTGTAAAACCGATGTGTTCAGATTTAGCTCGTTTCTGTGTAAAACAACTTGTTTTGTTGTATTAAGCACGAATACATGCTTTACGCGCAGTTATAGAAGAAAAAGTTCTGACGCGTATTAGAGAGGCACTTGTAAAACCGATGTGTTGTGATTTAGCTCGTTTCGGTCTAAAACAGCTTGTTTCGTTGTATTAAGCACGAATACATGCTTTTCGCGCAGTTATAAGAGAAAAAGTTTTGACGCGTATTAGAGGAACACTTGTAAAACCGATGTGTTGTGATTTAGCTCGTTTCGGTCTAAAACAGCTTGTTTCGTTGTACTAAGCACGAATACATGCTTTTCGCGCCGTTATAAGCGAAAAAGTTTTGACGAGTATCACGTGGATACTTGTAAAACCGATGTGTTCAGATATATCTCGTTTTGGTATAAAACAGCTCGTTTCGTTGTTTTAAGCACGAATACATGCTTTTCGCGCAGTTACAGAAGAAAAAGTTTTGACGCGTATCAGAGGAAAACTTGTAAAACCGATGTGTTGCGATTTAGCTCGTTTTGATCTAAAACAGCTTGTTTCGTTGTATTAAGCAAGAATACATGCTTTTCGTGCAGTTATAAGAGAAAAAGTTTTGACGCGTGTCACAGGGACACTTGTAAAACCAATGTGTTCAGATTTAGCTCGTTTCGGTCTAAAACAGCTTGTTTCGTTGTACTAAGCACGAATACATGCTTTTCGCGCAGTTATAAGCGAAAAAGTTTTGACGAGTATCACGTGGATACTTGTAAAACCGATGTGTTCAGATATAGCTCGTTTTGGTATAAAACAGCTTGTTTCGTTGTTTTAAGCACGAATACATGCTTTTCGCGCAGTTATAGAAGAAAAAGTTTTGACGCGTATTAGAGAGACACTTGTAAAATCGATGTGTTCAGATTTAGCTCATCTCGGTCTAAAACAGCTTGTTTCGTTGTATTAAGCACGAATACATGCTTTTCGCGCAGTTATAAGAGAAAAAGTTTTGACGAGTATCACGTGGATACTTGTAAAACCGATGTGTTCAGATTTGGCTCGTTTCGGTCTAAAACAACTTGTTTTGTTGTATTAAGCACGAATACATGCTTTACGCGCAGTTATAGAAGAAAAAGTTCTGACGCGTATTAGAGAGGCACTTGTAAAACCGATGTGTTGTGATTTAGCTCGTTTCGGTCTAAAACAGCTTGTTTCGTTGTATTAAGCACGAATACATGCTTTTCGCGCAGTTATAAGAGAAAAAGTTTTGACGCGTATTAGAGGAACACTTTTAAAACCGATGTGTTGTGATTTAGCTCGTTTCGGTCTAAAACAGCTTGTTTCGTTGTACTAAGCACGAATACATGCTTTTCGCGCAGTTATAAGCGAAAAAGTTTTGACGAGTATCACGTGGATACTTGTAAAACCGATGTGTTCAGATATAGCTCGTTTTGGTATAAAACAGCTCGTTTCGTTGTTTTAAGCAAGAATACATGCTTTTCGCGCAGTTACAGAAGAAAAAGTTTTGACGCGTATCAGAGGAAAACTTGTAAAACCGATGTGTTGCGATTTAGCTCGTTTCGATCTAAAACAGCTTGTTTCGTTGTATTAAGCAAGAATACATGCTTTTCGTGCAGTTATAAGAGAAAAAGTTTTGACGCGTGTCACAGGGACACTTGTAAAACCAATGTGTTCAGATTTAGCTCGTTTCGGTCTAAAACAGCTTGTTTCGTTGTACTAAGCACGAATACATGCTTTTCGCGCAGTTATAAGCGAAAAAGTTTTGACGAGTATCACGTGGATACTTGTAAAACCGATGTGTTCAGATATAGCTCGTTTTGGTATAAAACAGCTTGTTTCGTTGTTTTAAGCACGAATACATGCTTTTCGCGCAGTTATAGAAGAAAAAGTTTTGACGCGTATTAGAGAGACACTTGTAAAATCGATGTGTTCAGATTTAGCTCATCTCGGTTTAAAACAGCTTGTTTCGTTGTATTAAGCACGAATACATGCTTTTCGCGCAGTTATAAGAGAAAAAGTTTTGACGAGTATCACGTGGATACTTGTAAAAACCGATGTGTTCAGATTTAGCTCGTTTCGGTCTAAAACAGCTTGTTTCGTTGTATTAAGCACGAATACAAGCTTTTCGCGCAGTTATGAGAAAACGTTTTGACGAGTATCACGTGGAACACTTGTAATACCGATGTGTTGTGATTTAGCTCGTTTCGGTCTAAAACAGCTTGTTTCGCTGTATTAAGCAAGAATACATGCTTTTCGCGCAGTTATAAGAGAAAACGTTTTGACGCGTGTCACAGGGACACTTGTAAAACCGATGTGTTGCGATTTAGCTCGTTTCGATCTAAAACAACTTGTTTCGTTGTATTAAGCAAGAATACATGCTTTTCGTGCAGTTATAAGAGAAAAAGTTTTGACGCGTGTCACAGGGACACTTGTAAAACCAATGTGTTCAGATTAGCTCGTTTCGGTCTAAAACAGCTTGTTTCGTTGTACTAAGCACGAATACATGCTTTTCGCGCAGTTATAAGAGAAAAAGTTTTGACGAGTATCACGTGGATACTTGTAAAACCGATGTGTTCAGATTTAGCTCGTTTCGGTCTAAAACAGCTTGTTTCGTTGTATTAAGCACGAATACATGCTTTTCGCGCAGTTATAAGCGAAAAAGTTTTGACGCGTATCAGAGGAAAACTTGTAAAACCGATGTGTTGTGATTTAGCTCGTTTCGGTCTAAAACAGCTTGTTTCGTTGTATTAAGCACGAATACATGCTTTACGCGCAGCTATAGAAGAAAAAGTTTTGACGCGTATTACAGACACTTGTAAAACCGATGTGTTCAGATTTAGCTCGTTTCGGTCTAAAACAGCTTGTTTTGTTGTATTAAGCAAGAATACATGCTTTTCGCGCTGTTATAAGAGAAAAAGTTTTCACGCGTATTAGAGAAACACTTGTAAAACCGATGTGTTGTGATTTAGCTCGTGTCGGTCTAAAACAGCTTGTTTCGTTGTATTAAGCACGAATACATGCTTTTCGCGCAGTTATAAGAGAAAAAGTTTTGACGCCTATCACATGGGCACTTGTAAAACCGATGTGTTCAGATCTAGCTCGTTTTGGTCTAAAACAGCTTGTTTCGTTGTATTAAGCACGAATACGTGCTTTTCGCGCAGTTATAGAAGAAAAAGTTTTGACGCGTATTAGAGAGACACTTGTAAAATCGATGTGTTCAGATTTAGCTCGTTTCGGTCTAAAACAGCTTGTTTCGTTGTACTAAGCACGAATACATGCTTTTCGCGCAGTTATAAGCGAAAAAGTTTTGACGAGTATCACGTGGATACTTGTAAAACCGATGTGTTCAGATACAGCTCGTTTTGGTATAAAACAGCTTGTTTCGTTGTTTTAAGCACGAATACATGCTTTTCGCGCAGTTACAGAAGAAAAAGTTTTGACGCGTATCAGAGGAAAACTTGTAAAACCGATGTGTTGCGATTTAGCTCGTTTCGATCTAAAACAGCTTGTTTCGTTGTATTAAGCAAGAATACATGCTTTTCGTGCAGTTATAAGAGAAAAAGTTTTGACGCGTGTCACAGGGACACTTGTAAAACCAATGTGTTCAGATTTAGCTCGTTTCGGTCTAAAACAGCTTGTTTCGTTGTACTAAGCACGAATACATGCTTTTCGCGCAGTTATAAGCGAAAAAGTTTTGACGAGTATCACGTGGATACTTGTAAAACCGATGTGTTCAGATATAGCTCGTTTTTTTATAAAACAGCTTGTTTCGTTGTTTTAAGCACGAATACATGCTTTTCGCGCAGTTATAGAAGAAAAAGTTTTGACGCGTATTAGAGAGACACTTGTAAAATCGATGTGTTCAGATTTAGCTCATCTCGGTCTAAAACAGCTTGTTTTGTTGTATTAAGCACGAATACATGCTTTTCGCGCAGTTACAGAAGAAAAAGTTTTGACGCGTATCAGAGGAAAACTTGTAAAACCGATGTGTTGCGATTTAGCTCGTTTCGATCTAAAACAGCTTGTTTCGTTGTATTAAGCAAGAATACATGCTTTTCGTGCAGTTATAAGAGAAAAAGTTTTGACGCGTGTCACAGGGACACTTGTAAAACCAATGTGTTCAGATTTAGCTCGTTTCGGTCTAAAACAGCTTGTTTCGTTGTACTAAGCACGAATACATGCTTTTCGCGCAGTTATAAGCGAAAAAGTTTTGACGAGTATCACGTGGATACTTGTAAAACCGATGTGTTCAGATATAGCTCGTTTTGGTATAAAACAGCTTGTTTCGTTGTTTTAAGTACGAATACATGCTTTTCGCGCAGTTATAGAAGAAAAAGTTTTGACGCGTATTAGAGAGACACTTGTAAAATCGATGTGTTCAGATTTAGCTCGTTTCGGTCTAAAACAACTTGTTTCGTTGTATTAGGCACGAATACATGCTTTACGCGCAGTTATAGAAGAAAAAGTTCTGACGCGTATTAGAGAGGCACTTGTAAAACCGATGTGTTGTGATTTAGCTCGTTTCGGTCTAAAACAGTTTGTTTCGTTGTATTAAGCACGAATACATGCTTTTCGCGCAGTTATAAGAGAAAAAGTTTTGACGCGTATTAGAGGAACACTTGTAAAACCGATGTGTTGTGATTTAGCTCGTTTCGGTCTAAAACAGCTTGTTTCGTTTTATTAAGCACGAATACATGCTTTACGCGCAGTTATAGAAGAAAAAGTTTTGATGCGTATTAGAGAGACACTTGTAAAACCGATGTGTTGTGATTTAGCTCGTTTCGGTCTAAAACAGCTTGTTTCGTTGTATTAAGCACGAATACATGCTTTTCGCGCAGTTATAAGAGAGAAAGTTTTGACGCGTATCAGAGGAACACTTGTAAAACCGATGTGTTGTGATTTACCTCGTTTCGGTCTAAAACAGCTTGTTTCGTTTTATAAGCAGGAATACATGCTTTTCGCGCAGTTATAAGAGAAAAAGGTTTGACGCGTATCACATGGACACTTGTAAAACCGATGTGTTCAGATCTAGCTCGTTTTGGTCTCAAACAGCATGTTTCGTTGTATTAAGCACGAATACATGCTTTTCGCGCCGTTATAAGAGAAAAAGTTTTGACGCGTATCACATGGACACTTGTAAAACCGATGTGTTCAGATCCAGCTCGTTTTGGTCTAAAACAGCTTGTTTCGTTGTATAAGCAAGAATACATGCTTTTCGCGCAGTTATAAGAGAAAAAGGTTTGACGCGTATCAGAGGAACGCTTGTAAAACCGATGTGTTGTGATTTAGCTCGTTTCGGTCAAAAACAGCTTGTTTCGTTGTATTAAGCACGCATACAATCTTTTCGCGCAGTTATAAGAGAAAAAGTTTTGACGCGTACCACATGGACACTTTTAAAACCGATGTGTTCAGATTTAGCTCGTTTCGGTCTAGAACAGCTTGTTTCGTTGTATTAAGCACGAATACATGCTTTTCGCGCAGTTATAAGAGAAAAAGTTTTCACGCGTATCACATGGACACTTTTAAAACCGATGTGTTCAGATTTAGCTCGTTTCGGTCTAAAACAGCTTGTTTTGTTGTATTAAGCAAGAATACATGCTTTTCGCGTTGTTATAAGAGAAAAAGTTTTCACGCATATTAGAGAAACACTTGTAAAACCGATGTGTTCAGATTTAGCTCGTTTCGGTCTAAAACAACTTGTTTCGTTGTATTAAGCACGAATACATGCTTTACGCGCAGTTATAGAAGAAAAAGTTCTGACGCGTATTAGAGAGGCACTTGTACAACCGATGTGTTGTGATTTAGCTCGTTTCGGTCTAAAACAGCTTGTTTCGTTGTATTAAGCACGAATACATGCTTTTCGCGCAGTTATAAGAGAAAAAGGTTTTGACGCGTATTAGAGGAACACTTGTAAAACCGATGTGTTGTGATTTAGCTCGTTTCGGTCTAAAACAGCTTGTTTCGTTGTACTAAGCATGAATACATGCTTTTCGCGCAGTTATAAGCGAAAAAGTTTTAACGAGTATCACGTGGATACTTGTAAAACCGATGTGTTCAGATATAGCTCGTTTTGGTATAAAACAGCTTGTTTCGTTGTTTTAAGCACGAATACATGCTTTTCGCGCAGTTACAGAAGAAAAAGTTTTGACGCGTATCAGAGGAAAACTTGTAAAACCGATGTGTTGCGATTTAGCTCGTTTCGATCTAAAACAACTTGTTTCGTTGTATTAAGCAAGAATACATGCTTTTCGTGCAGTTATAAGAGAAAAAGTTTTGACGCGTGTCACAGGGACACTTGTAAAACCAATGTGTTCAGATTTAGCTCGTTTCGGTCTAAAACAGCTTGTTTCGTTGTACTAAGCACGAATACATGCTTTTCGCGCAGTTATAAGAGAAAAAGTTTTGACGAGTATCACGTGGATACTTGTAAAACCGATGTGTTCAGATTTAGCTCGTTTCGGTCTAAAACAGCTTGTTTCGTTGTATTAAGCACGAATACATGCTTTTCGCGCAGTTATAAGCGAAAAAGTTTTGACGCGTATCAGAGGAAAACTTGTAAAACCGATGTGTTGTGATTTAGCTCGTTTCGGTCTAAAACAGCTTGTTTCGTTGTATTAAGCACGAATACATGCTTTACGCGCAGCTATAGAAGAAAACGTTTTGACGCGTATTACAGACACTTGTAAAACCGATGTGTTGTGATTTAGCTCGTTTCGGTCTAAAACAGCTTGTTTCGTTGTATTTATCACGAATACATTCTTTTCGCGCAGTTATAAGAGAAAAAGTTTTGACGCGTATCAGAGGAACACTTGTAAAACCGATGTGTTGTGATTTAGCTCGTTTCGGTCTAAAACAGCTTGTTTCGCTGTATTAAGCAAGAATACATGCTTTTCGCGCAGATATAAGAGAAAAAGTTCTGACGCGTATTAGAGAGGCACTTGTAAAACCGATCTGTTGTGATTTAGCTCGTTTCGGTCTAAAACAGCTTGTTTCGTTGTATTAAGCACGAATACATGCTTTTCGCGCAGTTATAAGCGAAAAAGTTTTGACGCGTATCAGAGGAAAACTTGTAAAACCGATGTGTTGCGGTTTAGCTCGTTTCGATCTAAAACAGCTTGTTTTGTTGTATAAGCAGGAATACATGCTTTTCGCGCAGTTATAAGAGAAAAAGGTTTGACGCGTATCACATGGACACTTGTAAAACCGATGTGTTCAGATTTAGCTCGTTTCGGTCTAAAACAGCTTGTTTCGTTGTATTAAGCACGAATACATGCTTTTCGCGCAGTTATGAGAAAAAGTTTTGACGAGTATCACGTGGAACACTTGTAATACCGATGTGTTGTGATTTAGCTCGTTTCGGTCTAAAACAGCTTGTTTCGCTGTATTAAGCAAGAATACATGCTTTTCGCGCAGATATAAGAGAAAAAGTTTTGACGCGTGTCACAGGGACACTTGTAAAACCGATGTGTTCAGATTTAGCTCGTTTCGGTCTAAAACAACTTGTTTCGTTGTATTAAGCACGAATACATGCTTTACGCGCAGTTATAGAAGAAAAAGTTCTGACGCGTATTAGAGAGGCACTTGTAAAACCGATCTGTTGTGATTTAGCTCGTTCCGGTCTAAAACAGCTTGTTTCGTTGTATTAAGCACGAATACATGCTTTTCGCGCAGTTATAAGAGAAAAAGTTTTGACGCGTATTAGAGGAACACTTGTAAAACCGATGTGTTGTGATTTAGCTCGTTTCGGTCTAAAACAGCTTGTTTCGTTGTATTAAGCACGAATACATGCTTTACGCGCAGTTGTAGAAGAAAAAGTTTTGACGCGTATTAGAGAGACACTTGTAAAACCGATGTGTTGTGATTTAGCTCGTTTCGGTCTAAAACAGCTTGTTTCGTTGTATTAATCACGAATACATGCTTTTCGCGCAGTTATAAGAGAAAAAGTTTTGACGCGTATCAGAGGAACGCTTGTAAAACCGATGTGTTGTGATTTAGCTCGTTTCGGTCTAAAACAGCTTGTTTCGTTGTATTAAGCACGCATACAATCTTTTCGCGCAGTTATAAGAGAAAAAGTTTTGACGCGTATCACATGGACACTTTTAAAACCGATGTGTTCAGATTTAGCTCGTTTCGGTCTAGAACAGCTTCTTTCCTTGTATTAAGCACGAATACATGCTTTTCTCGCAGTTATAAGAGAAAAATTTTTCACGCGTATCACATGGACACTTTTAAAACCGATGTGTTCAGATTTAGCTCGTTTCGGTCTAAAACAGCTTGTTTTGTTGTATTAAGCAAGAATACATGCTTTTCGCGTTGTTATAAGAGAAAAAGTTTTCACGCGTATTAGAGAAACACTTGTAAAACCGATGTGTTCAGATTTAGCTCGTTTCGGTCTAAAACAACTTGTTTTGTTGTATTAAGCACGAATACATGCTTTACGCGCAGTTATAGAAGAAAAAGTTCTGACGCGTATTAGAGAGGCACTTGTAAAACCGATGTGTTGTGATTTAGCTCGTTTCGGTCTAAAACAGCTTGTTTCGTTGTATTAAGCACGAATACATGCTTTTCGCGCAGTTATAGAAGAAAAAGTTTTGACGCGTATTAGAGAGACACTTGTAAAATCGATGTGTTCAGATTTAGCTCATCTCGGTCTAAAACAGCTTGTTTCGTTGTATTAAGCACGAATACATGCTTTTCGCGCAGTTATAAGAGAAAAAGTTTTGACGAGTATCACGTGGATACTTGTAAAACCGATGTGTTCAGATTTGGCTCGTTTCGGTCTAAAACAACTTGTTTTGTTGTATTAAGCACGAATACATGCTTTACGCGCAGTTATAGAAGAAAAAGTTCTGACGCGTGTTAGAGAGGCACTTGTAAAACCGATGTGTTGTGATTTAGCTCGTTTCGGTCTAAAACAGCTTGTTTCGTTGTATTAAGCACGAATACATGCTTTTCGCGCAGTTATAAGAGAAAAAGTTTTGACGCGTATTAGAGGAACACTTGTAAAACCGATGTGTTGTGATTTAGCTCGTTTCGGTCTAAAACAGCTTGTTTCGTTGTACTAAGCACGAATACATGCTTTTCGCGCAGTTATAAGCGAAAAAGTTTTGACGAGTATCACGTGGATACTTGTAAAACCGATGTGTTCAGATATAGCTCGTTTTGGTATAAAACAGCTCGTTTCGTTGTTTTAAGCACGAATACATGCTTTTCGCGCAGTTACAGAAGAAAAAGTTTTGACGCGTATCAGAGGAAAACTTGTAAAACCGATGTGTTGCGATTTAGCTCGTTTCGATCTAAAACAGCTTGTTTCGTTGTATTAAGCAAGAATACATGCTTTTCGTGCAGTTATAAGAGAAAAAGTTTTGACGCGTGTCACAGGGACACTTGTAAAACCAATGTGTTCAGATTTAGCTCGTTTCGGTCTAAAACAGCTTGTTTCGTTGTACTAAGCACGAATACATGCTTTTCGCGCAGTTATAAGCGAAAAAGTTTTGACGAGTATCACGTGGATACTTGTAAAACCGATGTGTTCAGATATAGCTCGTTTTGGTATAAAACAGCTTGTTTCGTTGTTTTAAGCACGAATACATGCTTTTCGCGCAGTTATAGAAGAAAAAGTTTTGACGCGTATTAGAGAGACACTTGTAAAATCGATGTGTTCAGATTTAGCTCATCTCGGTTTAAAACAGCTTGTTTCGTTGTATTAAGCACGAATACATGCTTTTCGCGCAGTTATAAGAGAAAAAGTTTTGACGAGTATCACGTGGATACTTGTAAAACCGATGTGTTCAGATTTAGCTCGTTTCGGTCTAAAACAGCTTGTTTCGTTGTATTAAGCACGAATACATGCTTTTCGCGCAGTTATGAGAAAACGTTTTGACGAGTATCACGTGGAACACTTGTAATACCGATGTGTTGTGATTTAGCTCGTTTCGGTCTAAAACAGCTTGTTTCGCTGTATTAAGCAAGAATACATGCTTTTCGCGCAGTTATAAGAGAAAACGTTTTGACGCGTGTCACAGGGACACTTGTAAAACCGATGTGTTCAGATTTAGCTCGTTTCGGTCTAAAACAACTTGTTTCGTTGTATTAAGCACGAATACATGCTTTTCGCGCAGTTATAAGAGAAAAAGTTTTGACGCGTATCAGAGGAACACTTGTAAAACCGATGTGTTGTGATTTAGCTCGTTTCGGTCTAAAACAGCTTGTTTCGTTGTATAAGCAAGAATACATGCTTTTCGCGCAGTTATAAGAGAAAAAGGTTTGACGCGTATCAGAGGAACGCTTGTAAAACCGATGTGTTGTGATTTAGCTCGTTTCGGTCTAAAACAGCTTGTTTCGTTGTATTAAGCACGCATACAATCTTTTCGCGCAGTTATAAGAGAAAAAGTTTTGACGCGTATCACATGGACACTTTTAAAACCGATGTGTTCAGATTTAGCTCGTTTCGGTCTAAAACAGCTTGTTTCGTTGTATTAAGCACGAATACATGCTTTTCGCGCAGTTATAAGAGAAAAAGGTTTGACGCGTATCAGAGGAACACTTGTAAAACCGATGTGTTGTGATTTAGCTCGTATCGGTCTAAAACAGCTTGTTTCGTTGTATTAAGCACGAATACATGCTTTACGCGCAGTTATAGAAGAAAAAGTTTTGACGCGTATTAGAGAGACACTTGTAAAACTGATGTGTTGTGATTTAGCTCGTTTCGGTCTAAAACAGCTTGTTTCGTTGTATTAAGCACGAATACATGCTTTTGACGCGTATCAAAGGAACGCTTGTAAAACCGATGTGTTGTGATTTAGCTCGTTTCGGTCTAAAACAGCTTGTTTCGCTGTATTAAGCAAGAATACGTGCTTTTCGCGCAGTTATAAGAGAAAAAGTTTTGGCGCGTGTCACAGAGACACTTGTAAAACCGATGTGTTCAGATATAGCTCGTTTCGGTCCAAAACAGCTTGTTTCGTTGGACTAAGCAGGAATACATGCTTTTCGCGCAGTTATAAGAGAAAAAAGTTTTGACGCGTATGACATGGACACTTTTAAAACCGATGTGTTCAGATCTTGCTCGTTTTGGTCTAAAACAGCTTGTTTCGTTTTAGTAAGCACGAATACATGCTTTTCGCACAGTTATAAGAGAAAAACTTTTGACGCGTATCAGAGAAAGACTTGTAAAACCGATGTGTTGTGATTTAGCTCGTTTCGGTCTAAGACAGCTTGATTCGTTGTATTAAGCACGAATACATGCTTTTCGGACAGTTATAAGAGAAAAAGTTTTGACGAGTATCACGTGGATACTTGTAAAACCGATGTGTTCAGATATAGCTCATCTCGGTCTAAAACAGCTTGTTTCGTTGTATTAAGCACGAATACATGCTTTTCGCGCAGTTATAAGAGAAAAAGTTTTGACGAATATCACGTGGATACTTGTAAAACCGATGTGTTCAGATACAGCTCGTTTTGGTATAAAACAGCTTGTTTCGTTGTATTAAGCACGAATGCATGCTTTTCGCGCAGTTATAAGCGAAAAAGTTTTGACGAGTATCACGTGGATTTGTAAAACCGATGGGTTTCAGATATAGCTCGTTTTGGTATAAAACAGCTTGTTTCGTTGTTTTAAGCACGAATACATGCTTTTCGCCCAGTTATAGAAGAAAAAGTTTTGACGCGTATTAGAGGGACACTGTAAAACCGATGTTTTCAGATTTAGCTCATCTCGGTCTAAAACAGCTTGTTTCGTTGTATTAAGCAAGAATACATGCCTTTCGCGCAGTTATAAGAGAAAACAATTTGACGCGTATCACATGGACACTTGTAAAACCGATGTGTTCAGATCTAGCTCGTTTTGGTCTCAAACAGCATGTTTCGTTGTATTAAGCACGAATACATGCTTTTCGCGCAGTTATAAGAGAAAAAGTTTTGACGCGTATCACATGGACACTTGTAAAACCGATGTGTTCAGATCCAGCTCGTTTAGTCTAAAACAGCTTGTTTCGTTGTATTAAGCACGAATACATGCTTTTCGCGCAGTTATAAGACAAGAAGTTTTGAAGCGTATCAGAGGAATACTTGTAATACCGATGTGTTGTGATTTAGCTCGTTTCGGTCTAAAACAGCTTGTTTCGCTATATTAAGCAAGAATACATGCTTATCGCGCAGTTATAAGAGAAAAAGTTTTGACGCTTGTCACATGGACACTTGTAAAACCGATGTGTTCAAATCTACCTCGTTTCGGTCTAGAACAGCTTGTTTCGTTGGATTAAGCACGAATACATGCTTTTCGCGCGTTTATAAGAGAAAAAGTTTTGACGCGTGTCACAGGGACACTTGTAAAACCGATGTGTTCAGATCTACCTCGTTTCGGTCTCAACCAGCTTGTTTCGTTGGATTAAGCCCGAATACAATCTTTTCGCGCAGTTATAAGAGAAAAAGTTTTCACGCGTATCACATGGACACTTTTAAAACCGATGTGTTCAGATATAGCTCGTTTCGGTCTAAATCAGCATGTTTCGTTGTACTAAGCACGAATACATGCTTTTCGCGCAGTTATAAGCGAAAAAGTTTTGACGAGTATCACGTGGATACTTGTAAAACCGATGTGTTCAGATATAGCTCGTTTTGGTATAAAACAGCTTGTTTCGTTGTTTTAAGCACGAATACATGCTTTTCGCGCAGTTATAGAAGAAAAAGTTTTGACGCGTATCACATGGACACTTTTAAAACCGATGTGTTCAGATTTAGCTCGTTTCGGTCTAAATCAGCTTGTTTCGTTGTATTAAGCACGAATACATGCTTTTCGCGCAGTTATAAGCGAAAAAGTTTTGACGAGTATCACGTGGATACTTGTAAAACCGATGTGTTCAGATATAGCTCGTTTTGGTATAAAACAGCTTGTTTCGTTGTTTTAAGCACGAATACATGTTTTTCGCCCAGTTATAGAAGAAAAAGTTTTGACGCGTATTAGAGGGACACTTGTAAAACCGATGTGTTCAGATCTAGCTCGTTTTGGTCTCAAACAGCATGTTTCGTTGTATTAAGCACGAATACAAGCTTTTCGCGCAGTTATAAGAGAAAAAGTTTTGACGCGTATCACATGGACACTTGTAAAACCGATGTGTTCAGATCCAGCTCGTTTTGGTCTAAAACAGCTTGTTTCGTTGTATTAAGCACGAATACATGCTTTTCGCGCTGTTATAAGACAAAAAGTTTTGAAGCGTATCAGAGGAATACTTGTAATGCCGATGTGTTGTGATTTAGCTCGTTTCGGTCTAAAACAGCTTGTTTCGCTGTATTAAGCAAGAATACATGCTTATCGCGCAGTTATAAGAGAAAAAGTTTTGACGCTTGTCACAGGGACACTTGTAAAACCGATGTGTTCAAATCTACCTCGTTTCGGTCTAGAACAGCTTGTTTCGTTGGATTAAGCACGAATACATGCTTTTCGCGCGTTTATAAGAGAAAAAGTTTTGACGCGTGTCACAGGGACACTTGTAAAACCGATGTGTTCAGATCTACCTCGTTTCGGTCTAAAACAGCTTGTTTCGTTGGATTAAGCCCGAATACAATCTTTTCGCGCAGTTATAAGAGAAAAAGTTTTCACGCGTATCACATGGACACTTTTAAAACCGATGTGTTCAGATTTAGCTCGTTTCGGTCTAAACCAGCTTGTTTCGTTGTATTAAGCACGAATACATGCTTTTCGCGCAGTTATAAGAGAAAAAGTTTTGACGCGTATTAGAGGAACACTTGTAAAACCGATGTGTTGTGATTTAGCTCGTTTCGGTCTAAAACAGCTTGTTTCGTTGTGTTAAGCACGAATACATGCTTTACGCGCAGTTATAGAAGAAAAAGTTTTGACGCGTATTAGAGAGACACTTGTAAAACCGATGTGTTGTGATTTAGCTCGTTTCGGTCTAAAACAGCTTTTTTCGTTGTATTAAGCACGAATACATGCTTTTCGCGCAGTTATAAGAGAAAAAGTTTTGACGCGTATCAGAGGAACACTTGTAAAACCGATGTGTTGTGATTTAGCTCGTTTCGGTCTAAAACAGCTTGTTTCGTTGTATAAGCAAGAATACATGCTTTTCGCGCAGTTATAAGAGAAAAAGGTTTGACGCGTATCAGAGGAACGCTTGTAAAACCGATGTGTTGTGATTTTGCTCGTTTCGGTCTAAAACAGCTTGTTTCGTTGTACTAAGCACGAATACATGCTTTTCGCGCAGTTATAAGCGAAAAAGTTTTGACGAGTATCACGTGGATACTTGTAAAACCGATGTGTTCAGATATAGCTCGTTTTGGTATAAAACAGCTCGTTTCGTTGTTTTAAGCACGAATACATGCTTTTCGCGCAGTTACAGAAGAAAAAGTTTTGACGCGTATCAGAGGAAAACTTGTAAAACCGATGTGTTGCGATTTAGCTCGTTTCGATCTAAAACAGCTTGTTTCGTTGTATTAAGCAAGAATACATGCTTTTCGTGCAGTTATAAGAGAAAAAGTTTTCACGCGTGTCACAGGGACACTTGTAAAACCAATGTGTTCAGATTTAGCTCGTTTCGGTCTAAAACAGCTTGTTTCTTTGTACTAAGCACGAATACATGCTTTTCGCGCAGTTATAAGCGAAAAAGTTTTGACGAGTATCACGTGGATACTTGTAAAACCGATGTGTTCAGATATAGCTCGTTTTGGTATAAAACAGCTTGTTTCGTTGTTTTAAGCACGAATACATGCTTTTCGCGCAGTTATAGAAGAAAAAGTTTTGACGCGTATTAGAGAGACACTTGTAAAATCGATGTGTTCAGATTTAGCTCATCTCGGTCTAAAACAGCTTGTTTCGTTGTATTAAGCACGAATACATGCTTTTCGCGCAGTTATAAGAGAAAAAGTTTTGACGAGTATCACGTGGATACTTGTAAAACCGATGTGTTCAGATTTGGCTCGTTTCGGTCTAAAACAACTTGTTTTGTTGTATTAAGCACGAATACATGCTTTACGCGCAGTTATAGAAGAAAAAGTTCTGACGCGTATTAGAGAGGCACTTGTAAAACCGATGTGTTGTGATTTAGCTCGTTTCGGTCTAAAACAGCTTGTTTCGTTGTATTAAGCACGAATACATGCTTTTCGCGCAGTTATAAGAGAAAAAGTTTTGACGCGTATTAGAGGAACACTTGTAAAACCGATGTGTTGTGATTTAGCTCGTTTCGGTCTAAAACAGCTTGTTTCGTTGTACTAAGCACGAATACATGCTTTTCGCGCAGTTATAAGCGAAAAAGTTTTGACGAGTATCACGTGGATACTTGTAAAACCGATGTGTTCAGATATAGCTCGTTTTGGTATAAAACAGCTCGTTTCGTTGTTTTAAGCACGAATACATGCTTTTCGCGCAGTTACAGAAGAAAAAGTTTTGACGCGTATCAGAGGAAAACTTGTAAAACCGATGTGTTGCGATTTAGCTCGTTTCTATCTAAAACAGCTTGTTTCGTTGTATTAAGCAAGAATACATGCTTTTCGTGCAGTTATAAGAGAAAAAGTTTTGACGCGTGTCACAGGGACACTTGTAAAACCAATGTGTTCAGATTTAGCTCGTTTCGGTCTAAAACAGCTTGTTTCGTTGTACTAAGCACGAATACATGCTTTTCGCGCAGTTATAAGCGAAAAAGTTTTGACGAGTATCACGTGGATACTTGTAAAACCGATGTGTTCAGATATAGCTCGTTTTGGTATAAAACAGCTTGTTTCGTTGTTTTAAGCACGAATACATGCTTTTCGCGCAGTTATAGAAGAAAAAGTTTTGACGCGTATTAGAGAGACACTTGTAAAATCGATGTGTTCAGATTTAGCTCATCTCGGTTTAAAACAGCTTGTTTCGTTGTATTAAGCACGAATACATGCTTTTCGCGCAGTTATAAGAGAAAAAGTTTTGACGAGTATCACGTGGATACTTGTAAAACCGATGTGTTCAGATTTAGCTCGTTTCGGTCTAAAACAGCTTGTTTCGTTGTATTAAGCACGAATACATGCTTTTCGCGCAGTTATGAGAAAAAGTTTTGACGAGTATCACGTGGAACACTTGTAATACCGATGTGTTGTGATTTAGCTCGTTTCGGTCTAAAACAGCTTGTTTCGCTGTATTAAGCAAGAATACATGCTTTTCGCGCAGTTATAAGAGAAAACGTTTTGACGCGTGTCACAGGGACACTTGTAAAACCGATGTGTTCAGATTTAGCTCGTTTCGGTCTAAAACAACTTGTTTCGTTGTATTAAGCACGAATACATGCTTTACGCGCAGTTATAGAAGAAAAAGTTCTGACGCGTATTAGAGAGGCACTTGTAAAACCGATGCGTTGTGATTTAGCCCGTTTCGGTCTAAAACAGCTTGTTTCGTTGTATTAAGCACGAATACATGCTTTTCGCGCAGTTATAAGAGAAAAAGTTTTGACGCGTATTAGAGGAACACTTGTAAAACCGATGTGTTGTGATTTAGCTCGTTTCGGTCTAAAACAGCTTGTTTCGTTGTATTAAGCACGAATACATGCTTTACGCGCAGTTATGGAAGAAAAAGTTTTGACGCGTATTAGAGACACTTGTAAAACCGATGTGTTGTGATTTAGCTCGTTTCGGTCTAAAACAGCTTGTTTCGTTGTATTAAGCACGAATACATGCTTTTCGCGCAGTTATAAGAGAAAAAGTTTTGACGCGTATCAGAGGAACACTTGTAAAACCGATGTGTTGTGATTTAGCTCGTTTCGGTCTAAAACAGCTTGTTTCGTTGTATAAGCAAGAATACATGCTTTTCGCGCAGTTATAAGAGAAAAAGGTTTGACGCGTATCAGAGGAACGCTTGTAAAACCGATGTGTTGTGATTTAGCTCGTTTCGGTCTAAAACAGCTTGTTTCGTTGTATTAAGCACGCATACAATCTTTTCGCGCAGTTATAAGAGAAAAAGTTTTGACGCGTATCGCATGGACACTTTTACAACCGATGTGTTCAGATTTAGCTCGTTTCGGTCTAAAACAGCTTGTTTCGTTGTATTAAGCACGAATACATGCTTTTCGCGCAGTTATAAGAGAAAAAGTTTTGACGCGTATCAGAGGAACACTTGTAAAACCGATGTGTTGTGATTTAGCTCGTATCGGTCTAAAACAGCTTGTTTCGTTGTATTAAGCACGAATACATGCTTTACGCGCAGTTATAGAAGAAAAAGTTTTGACGCGTATTAGAGAGACACTTGTAAAACTGATGTGTTGTGATTTAGCTCGTTTCGGTCTAAAACAGCTTGTTTCGTTGTATTAAGCACGAATACATGCTTTTGACGCGTATCAAAGGAACGCTTGTAAAACCGATGTGTTGTGATTTAGCTCGTTTCGGTCTAAAACAGCTTGTTTCGCTGTATTAAGCAAGAATACGTGCTTTTCGCGCAGTTATAAGAGAAAAAGTTTTGGCGCGTGTCACAGAGACACTTGTAAAACCGATGTGTTCAGATATAGCTCGTTTCGGTCCAAAACAGCTTGTTTCGTTGGACTAAGCAGGAATACATGCTTTACGCGCAGTTATAGAAGAAAAAGTTCTGACGCGTATTAGAGACACTTGTAAAACCGATGTGTTGTGATTTAGCTCGTTTCGGTCTAAAACAGCTTGTTTCGTTGTATTAAGCAAGAATACATGCTTTTCGCGCAGTTATAAGAGAAAACGTTTTGACGCGTGTCACAGGGACACTTGTAAAACCGATGTGTTCAGATTTAGCTCGTTTCGGTCTAAAACAACTTGTTTCGTTGTATTAAGCACGAATACATGCTTTACGCGCAGTTATAGAAGAAAAAGTTCTGACGCGTATTAGAGAGGCACTTGTAAAACCGATGCGTTGTGATTTAGCCCGTTTCGGTCTAAAACAGCTTGTTTCGTTGTATTAAGCACGAATACATGCTTTTCGCGCAGTTATAAGAGAAAAAGTTTTGACGCGTATTAGAGGAACACTTGTAAAACCGATGTGTTGTGATTTAGCTCGTTTCGGTCTAAAACAGCTTGTTTCGTTGTATTAAGCACGAATACATGCTTTACGCGCAGTTATGGAAGAAAAAGTTTTGACGCGTATTAGAGACACTTGTAAAACCGATGTGTTGTGATTTAGCTCGTTTCGGTCTAAAACAGCTTGTTTCGTTGTATTAAGCACGAATACATGCTTTTCGCGCAGTTATAAGAGAAAAAGTTTTGACGCGTATCAGAGGAACACTTGTAAAACCGATGTGTTGTGATTTAGCTCGTTTCGGTCTAAAACAGCTTGTTTCGTTGTATAAGCAAGAATACATGCTTTTCGCGCAGTTATAAGAGAAAAAGGTTTGACGCGTATCAGAGGAACGCTTGTAAAACCGATGTGTTGTGATTTAGCTCGTTTCGGTCTAAAACAGCTTGTTTCGTTGTATTAAGCACGCATACAATCTTTTCGCGCAGTTATAAGAGAAAAAGTTTTGACGCGTATCGCATGGACACTTTTACAACCGATGTGTTCAGATTTAGCTCGTTTCGGTCTAAAACAGCTTGTTTCGTTGTATTAAGCACGAATACATGCTTTTCGCGCAGTTATAAGAGAAAAAGTTTTGACGCGTATCAGAGGAACACTTGTAAAACCGATGTGTTGTGATTTAGCTCGTATCGGTCTAAAACAGCTTGTTTCGTTGTATTAAGCACGAATACATGCTTTACGCGCAGTTATAGAAGAAAAAGTTTTGACGCGTATTAGAGAGACACTTGTAAAACTGATGTGTTGTGATTTAGCTCGTTTCGGTCTAAAACAGCTTGTTTCGTTGTATTAAGCACGAATACATGCTTTTGACGCGTATCAAAGGAACGCTTGTAAAACCGATGTGTTGTGATTTAGCTCGTTTCGGTCTAAAACAGCTTGTTTCGCTGTATTAAGCAAGAATACGTGCTTTTCGCGCAGTTATAAGAGAAAAAGTTTTGGCGCGTGTCACAGAGACACTTGTAAAACCGATGTGTTCAGATATAGCTCGTTTCGGTCCAAAACAGCTTGTTTCGTTGGACTAAGCAGGAATACATGCTTTTCGCGCAGTTATAAGAGAAAAAAGTTTTGACGCGTATGACATGGACACTTTTAAAACCGATGTGTTCAGATCTTGCTCGTTTTGGTCTAAAACAGCTTGTTTCGTTTTAGTAAGCACGAATACATGCTTTTCGCACAGTTATAAGAGAAAAACTTTTGACGCGTATCAGAGAAAGACTTGTAAAACCGATGTGTTGTGATTTAGCTCGTTTCGGTCTAAAACAGCTTTTTTCGTTGTATTAAGCACGAATACATGCTTTTCGCGCAGTTATAAGAGAAAAAGTTTTGACGCGTATCAGAGGAACACTTGTAAAACCGATGTGTTGTGATTTAGCTCGTTTCGGTCTAAAACAGCTTGTTTCGTTGTATAAGCAAGAATACATGCTTTTCGCGCAGTTATAAGAGAAAAAGGTTTGACGCGTATCAGAGGAACGCTTGTAAAACCGATGTGTTGTGATTTTGCTCGTTTCGGTCTAAAACAGCTTGTTTCGTTGTACTAAGCACGAATACATGCTTTTCGCGCAGTTATAAGCGAAAAAGTTTTGACGAGTATCACGTGGATACTTGTAAAACCGATGTGTTCAGATATAGCTCGTTTTGGTATAAAACAGCTCGTTTCGTTGTTTTAAGCACGAATACATGCTTTTCGCGCAGTTACAGAAGAAAAAGTTTTGACGCGTATCAGAGGAAAACTTGTAAAACCGATGTGTTGCGATTTAGCTCGTTTCGATCTAAAACAGCTTGTTTCGTTGTATTAAGCAAGAATACATGCTTTTCGTGCAGTTATAAGAGAAAAAGTTTTCACGCGTGTCACAGGGACACTTGTAAAACCAATGTGTTCAGATTTAGCTCGTTTCGGTCTAAAACAGCTTGTTTCTTTGTACTAAGCACGAATACATGCTTTTCGCGCAGTTATAAGCGAAAAAGTTTTGACGAGTATCACGTGGATACTTGTAAAACCGATGTGTTCAGATATAGCTCGTTTTGGTATAAAACAGCTTGTTTCGTTGTTTTAAGCAGGAATACATGCTTTTCGCGCAGTTATAGAAGAAAAAGTTTTGACGCGTATTAGAGAGACACTTGTAAAATCGATGTGTTCAGATTTAGCTCATCTCGGTCTAAAACAGCTTGTTTCGTTGTATTAAGCACGAATACATGCTTTTCGCGCAGTTATAAGAGAAAAAGTTTTGACGAGTATCACGTGGATACTTGTAAAACCGATGTGTTCAGATTTGGCTCGTTTCGGTCTAAAACAACTTGTTTTGTTGTATTAAGCACGAATACATGCTTTACGCGCAGTTATAGAAGAAAAAGTTCTGACGCGTATTAGAGAGGCACTTGTAAAACCGATGTGTTGTGATTTAGCTCGTTTCGGTCTAAAACAGCTTGTTTCGTTGTATTAAGCACGAATACATGCTTTTCGCGCAGTTATAAGAGAAAAAGTTTTGACGCGTATTAGAGGAACACTTGTAAAACCGATGTGTTGTGATTTAGCTCGTTTCGGTCTAAAACAGCTTGTTTCGTTGTACTAAGCACGAATACATGCTTTTCGCGCAGTTATAAGCGAAAAAGTTTTGACGAGTATCACGTGGATACTTGTAAAACCGATGTGTTCAGATATAGCTCGTTTTGGTATAAAACAGCTCGTTTCGTTGTTTTAAGCACGAATACATGCTTTTCGCGCAGTTACAGAAGAAAAAGTTTTGACGCGTATCAGAGGAAAACTTGTAAAACCGATGTGTTGCGATTTAGCTCGTTTCTATCTAAAACAGCTTGTTTCGTTGTATTAAGCAAGAATACATGCTTTTCGTGCAGTTATAAGAGAAAAAGTTTTGACGCGTGTCACAGGGACACTTGTAAAACCAATGTGTTCAGATTTAGCTCGTTTCGGTCTAAAACAGCTTGTTTCGTTGTACTAAGCACGAATACATGCTTTTCGCGCAGTTATAAGCGAAAAAGTTTTGACGAGTATCACGTGGATACTTGTAAAACCGATGTGTTCAGATATAGCTCGTTTTGGTATAAAACAGCTTGTTTCGTTGTTTTAAGCACGAATACATGCTTTTCGCGCAGTTATAGAAGAAAAAGTTTTGACGCGTATTAGAGAGACACTTGTAAAATCGATGTGTTCAGATTTAGCTCATCTCGGTTTAAAACAGCTTGTTTCGTTGTATTAAGCACGAATACATGCTTTTCGCGCAGTTATAAGAGAAAAAGTTTTGACGAGTATCACGTGGATACTTGTAAAACCGATGTGTTCAGATTTAGCTCGTTTCGGTCTAAAACAGCTTGTTTCGTTGTATTAAGCACGAATACATGCTTTTCGCGCAGTTATGAGAAAAAGTTTTGACGAGTATCACGTGGAACACTTGTAATACCGATGTGTTGTGATTTAGCTCGTTTCGGTCTAAAACAGCTTGTTTCGCTGTATTAAGCAAGAATACATGCTTTTCGCGCAGTTATAAGAGAAAACGTTTTGACGCGTGTCACAGGGACACTTGTAAAACCGATGTGTTCAGATTTAGCTCGTTTCGGTCTAAAACAACTTGTTTCGTTGTATTAAGCACGAATACATGCTTTACGCGCAGTTATAGAAGAAAAAGTTCTGACGCGTATTAGAGAGGCACTTGTAAAACCGATGCGTTGTGATTTAGCCCGTTTCGGTCTAAAACAGCTTGTTTCGTTGTATTAAGCACGAATACATGCTTTTCGCGCAGTTATAAGAGAAAAAGTTTTGACGCGTATTAGAGGAACACTTGTAAAACCGATGTGTTGTGATTTAGCTCGTTTCGGTCTAAAACAGCTTGTTTCGTTGTATTAAGCACGAATACATGCTTTACGCGCAGTTATGGAAGAAAAAGTTTTGACGCGTATTAGAGACACTTGTAAAACCGATGTGTTGTGATTTAGCTCGTTTCGGTCTAAAACAGCTTGTTTCGTTGTATTAAGCACGAATACATGCTTTTCGCGCAGTTATAAGAGAAAAAGTTTTGACGCGTATCAGAGGAACACTTGTAAAACCGATGTGTTGTGATTTAGCTCGTTTCGGTCTAAAACAGCTTGTTTCGTTGTATAAGCAAGAATACATGCTTTTCGCGCAGTTATAAGAGAAAAAGGTTTGACGCGTATCAGAGGAACGCTTGTAAAACCGATGTGTTGTGATTTAGCTCGTTTCGGTCTAAAACAGCTTGTTTCGTTGTATTAAGCACGCATACAATCTTTTCGCGCAGTTATAAGAGAAAAAGTTTTGACGCGTATCGCATGGACACTTTTACAACCGATGTGTTCAGATTTAGCTCGTTTCGGTCTAAAACAGCTTGTTTCGTTGTATTAAGCACGAATACATGCTTTTCGCGCAGTTATAAGAGAAAAAGTTTTGACGCGTATCAGAGGAACACTTGTAAAACCGATGTGTTGTGATTTAGCTCGTATCGGTCTAAAACAGCTTGTTTCGTTGTATTAAGCACGAATACATGCTTTACGCGCAGTTATAGAAGAAAAAGTTTTGACGCGTATTAGAGAGACACTTGTAAAACTGATGTGTTGTGATTTAGCTCGTTTCGGTCTAAAACAGCTTGTTTCGTTGTATTAAGCACGAATACATGCTTTTGACGCGTATCAAAGGAACGCTTGTAAAACCGATGTGTTGTGATTTAGCTCGTTTCGGTCTAAAACAGCTTGTTTCGCTGTATTAAGCAAGAATACGTGCTTTTCGCGCAGTTATAAGAGAAAAAGTTTTGGCGCGTGTCACAGAGACACTTGTAAAACCGATGTGTTCAGATATAGCTCGTTTCGGTCCAAAACAGCTTGTTTCGTTGGACTAAGCAGGAATACATGCTTTTCGCGCAGTTATAAGAGAAAAAAGTTTTGACGCGTATGACATGGACACTTTAAAACCGATGTGTTCAGATCTTGCTCGTTTTGGTCTAAAACAGCTTGTTTCGTTTTAGTAAGCACGAATACATGCTTTTCGCACAGTTATAAGAGAAAAACTTTTGACGCGTATCAGAGAAAGACTTGTAAAACCGATGTGTTGTGATTTAGCTCGTTTCGGTCTAAGACAGCTTGATTCGTTGTATTAAGCACGAATACATGCTTTTCGGACAGTTATAAGAGAAAAAGTTTTGACGAGTATCACGTGGATACTTGTAAAACCGATGTGTTCAGATATAGCTCATCTCGGTCTAAAACAGCTTGTTTCGTTGTATTAAGCACGAATACATGCTTTTCGCGCAGTTATAAGAGAAAAAGTTTTGACGAATATCACGTGGATACTTGTAAAACCGATGTGTTCAGATACAGCTCGTTTTGGTATAAAACAGCTTGTTTCGTTGTATTAAGCACGAATGCATGCTTTTCCGCGCAGTTATAAGCGAAAAAGTTTTGACGAGTATCACGTGCATTTGTAAAACCGATGGGTTTCAGATATAGCTCGTTTTGGTATAAAACAGCTTGTTTCGTTGTTTTAAGCACGAATACATGCTTTTTCGCCCAGTTATAGAAGAAAAAGTTTTGACGCGTATTAGAGGGACACTTGTAAAACCGATGTTTTCAGATTTAGCTCATCTCGGTCTAAAACAGCTTGTTTCGTTGTATTAAGCAAGAATACATGCCTTTCGCGCAGTTATAAGAGAAAACGATTTGACGCGTATCACATGGACACTTGTAAAACCGATGTGTTCAGATCTAGCTCGTTTTGGTCTCAAACAGCATGTTTCGTTGTAATAAGCACGAATACATGCTTTTCGCGCAGTTATAAGAGAAAAAGTTTTGACGCGTATCACATGGACACTTGTAAAACCGATGTGTTCAGATCCAGCTCGTTTAGTCTAAAACAGCTTGTTTCGTTGTATTAAGCACGAATACATGCTTTTCGCGCAGTTATAAGACAAAAAGTTTTGAAGCGTATCAGAGGAATACTTGTAATACCGATGTGTTGTGATTTAGCTCGTTTCGGTCTAAAACAGCTTGTTTCGCTATATTAAGCAAGAATACATGCTTATCGCGCAGTTATAAGAGAAAAAGTTTTGACGCTTGTCACATGGACACTTGTAAAACCGATGTGTTCAAATCTACCTCGTTTCGGTCTAGAACAGCTTGTTTCGTTGGATTAAGCACGAATACATGCTTTTCGCGCGTTTATAAGAGAAAAAGTTTTGACGCGTGTCACAGGGACACTTGTAAAACCGATGTGTTCAGATCTACCTCGTTTCGGTCTCAAACAGCTTGTTTCGTTGGATTAAGCCCGAATACAATCTTTTCGCGCAGTTATAAGAGAAAAAGTTTTCACGCGTATCACATGGACACTTTTAAAACCGATGTGTTCAGATATAGCTCGTTTCGGTCTAAATCAGCATGTTTCGTTGTACTAAGCACGAATACATGCTTTTCGCGCAGTTATAAGCGAAAAAGTTTTGACGAGTATCACGTGGATACTTGTAAAACCGATGTGTTCAGATATAGCTCGTTTTGGTATAAAACAGCTTGTTTCGTTGTTTTAAGCACGAATACATGCTTTTCGCGCAGTTATAGAAAAAAAAGTTTTGACGCGTATCACATGGACACTTTTAAAACCGATGTGTTCAGATTTAGCTCGTTTCGGTCTAAATCAGCTTGTTTCGTTGTATTAAGCACGAATACATGCTTTTCGCGCAGTTATAAGCGAAAAAGTTTTGACGAGTATCACGTGGATACTTGTAAAACCGATGTGTTCAGATATAGCTCGTTTTGGTATAAAACAGCTTGTTTCGTTGTTTTAAGCACGAATACATGTTTTTCGCCCAGTTATAGAAGAAAAAGTTTTGACGCGTATTAGAGGGACACTTGTAAAACCGATGTGTTCAGATCTAGCTCGTTTTGGTCTCAAACAGCATGTTTCGTTGTATTAAGCACGAATACAAGCTTTTCGCGCAGTTATAAGAGAAAAAGTTTTGACGCGTATCACATGGACACTTGTAAAACCGATGTGTTCAGATCCAGCTCGTTTTGGTCTAAAACAGCTTGTTTCGTTGTATTAAGCACGAATACATGCTTTTCGCGCTGTTATAAGACAAAAAGTTTTGAAGCGTATCAGAGGAATACTTGTAATGCCGATGTGTTGTGATTTAGCTCGTTTCGGTCTAAAACAGCTTGTTTCGCTGTATTAAGCAAGAATACATGCTTATCGCGCAGTTATAAGAGAAAAAGTTTTGACGCTTGTCACAGGGACACTTGTAAAACCGATGTGTTCAAATCTACCTCGTTTCGGTCTAGAACAGCTTGTTTCGTTGGATTAAGCACGAATACATGCTTTTCGCGCGTTTATAAGAGAAAAAGTTTTGACGCGTGTCACAGGGACACTTGTAAAACCGATGTGTTCAGATCTACCTCGTTTCGGTCTAAAACAGCTTGTTTCGTTGGATTAAGCCCGAATACAATCTTTTCGCGCAGTTATAAGAGAAAAAGTTTTCACGCGTATCACATGGACACTTTTAAAACCGATGTGTTCAGATTTAGCTCGTTTCGGTCTAAAACAGCTTGTTTCGTTGTATTAAGCACGAATACATGCTTTTCGCGCAGTTATAAGAGAAAAAGTTTTGACGCGTATTAGAGGAACACTTGTAAAACCGATGTGTTGTGATTTAGCTCGTTTCGGTCTAAAACAGCTTGTTTCGTTGTGTTAAGCACGAATACATGCTTTACGCGCAGTTATAGAAGAAAAAGTTTTGACGCGTATTAGAGAGACACTTGTAAAACCGATGTGTTGTGATTTAGCTCGTTTCGGTCTAAAACAGCTTGTTTCGTTGTATTAAGCACGAATACATGCTTTTCGCGCAGTTATAAGAGAAAAAGTTTTGACGCGTATCAGAGGAACACTTGTAAAACCGATGTGTTGTGATTTAGCTCGTTTCGGTCTAAAACAGCTTGTTTCGTTGTATAAGCAAGAATACATGCTTTTCGCGCAGTTATAAGAGAAAAAGGTTTGACGCGTATCAGAGGAACGCTTGTAAAACCGATGTGTTGTGATTTTGCTCGTTTCGGTCTAAAACAGCTTGTTTCGTTGTATTAAGCACGCATAAAATCTTTTCGCGCAGTTATAAGAGAAAAAGTTTTGACGCGTATCACATGGACACTTTTAAAACCGATGTGTTCAGATTTAGCTCGTTTCGGTCTAAAACAGCTTGTTTCGTTGTATTAAGCACGAATACATGCTTTTCGCGCAGTTATAAGAAAAAAAGATTTGATGCGTATCAGAGGAACACTTGTAAAACCGATGTGTTGTGATTTAGCTCGTTTCGGTCTAAAACAGCTTGTTTCGTTGTATTAAGCACGAATACATGCTTTTCGCGCAGTTATAAGAGAAAAAGTTTTGACGCGTATCAGAGGAACACTTGTAAAACCGATGTGTTGTGATTTAGCTCGTTTCGGTCTAAAACAGCTTGTTTCGTTGTATTAAGCACGAATACATGCTTTACGCGCAGTTATAGAAGAAAAAGTTTTGACGCGTATTAGACACTTGTAAAACCGATGTGTTCAGATTTAGCTCGTTTCGGTCTAAAACAGCTTGTTTCGTTGGATTAAGCCCGAATACAATCTTTTCGCACAGTTATAAGAGAAAAAGTTTTCACGCGTATCACATGGACACTTTTAAAACCGATGTGTTCAGATTTAGCTCGTTTCGGTCTAAATCAGCTTGTTTCGTTGTATTAAGCACGAATACATGCTTTTCGCGCAGTTATAAGAGAAAAAGTTTTGCGCGTATCACATGGACACTTGTAAAACCGATGTGTTCAGATCCAGCTCGTTTTGGTCTAAAACAGCTTGTTTCGTTGTATTAAGCACGAATACATGCTTTTCGCGCAGTTATAAGACAAAAAGTTTTGAAGCGTATCAGAGGAATACTTGTAATACCGATGTGTTGTGATTTAGCTCGTTTCGGTCTAAAACAGCTTGTTTCGCTGTATTAAGCAAGAATACATGCTTATCGCGCAGTTATAAGAGAAAAAGTTTTGACGCTTGTCACAGGGACACTTGTAAAACTGATGTGTTCAAATCTAACTCGTTTCGGTCTAGAACAGCTTGTTTCGTTGGATTAAGCACGAATACATGCTTTTCGCGCGTTTATAAGAGAAAAAGTTTTGACGCGTGTCACAGGGACACTTGTAAAACCGATGTGTTCAGATCTACCTCGTTTCGGTCTAAAACAGCTTGTTTCGTTGGATTAAGCCCGAATACAATCTTTTCGCGCAGTTATAAGAGAAAAAGTTTCCACGCGTATCACATGGACACTTTTAAAACCGATGTGTTCAGATTTAGCTCGTTTCGGTCTAAAACAGCTTGTTTCGTTGTATTAAGCACGAATACATGCTTTTCGCGCAGCTATAAGAGAAAACGTTTTGACGCGTATTAGAGGAACACTTGTAAAACCGATGTGTTGTGATTTAGCTCGTTTCGGTGTAAAACAGCTTGTTTCGTTGTATTAAGCACGAATACATGCTTTACGCGCAGTTATAGAAGAAAAAGTTTTGACGCGTATTAGAGGAACACTTGTAAAACCGATGTGTTGTGATTTAGCTCGTTTCGGTCTAAAACAGCTTGTTTCGTTGTGTTAAGCACGAATACATGCTTTACGCGCAGTTATAGAAGAAAAAGTTTTGACGCGTATTAGAGAGACACTTGTAAAACCGATGTGTTGTGATTTAGCTCGTTTCGGTCTAAAACAGCTTGTTTCGTTGTATTAAGCACGAATACATGCTTTTCGCGCAGTTATAAGAGAAAAAGTTTTGACGCGTATCAGAGGAACACTTGTAAAACCGATGTGTTGTGATTTAGCTCGTTTCGGTCTAAAACAGCTTCTTTCGTTGTGTAAGCAAGAATACATGCTTTTCGCGCAGTTATAAGAGAAAAAGGTTTGACGCGTATCAGAGGAACGCTTGTAAAACCGATGTGTTGTGATTTTGCTCGTTTCGGTCTAAAACAGCTTGTTTCGTTGTATTAAGCACGCATACAATCTTTTCGCGCAGTTATAAGAGAAAAAGTTTTGACGCGTATCACATGGACACTTTTAAAAAACCGATGTGTTCAGATTTAGCTCGTTTCGGTCTAAAACAGCTTGTTTCGTTGTATTAAGCACGAATACATGCTTTTCGCGCAGTTATAAGAGAAAAAGATTTGATGCGTATCAGAGGAACACTTGTAAAACCGATGTGTTGTGATTTAGCTCGTTTCGGTCTAAAACAGCTTGTTTCGTTGTATTAAGCACGAATACATGCTTTTCGCGCAGTTATAAGAGAAAAAGTTTTGACGCGTATCAGAGGAACACTTGTAAAACCGATGTGTTGTGATTTAGCTCGTTTCGGTCTAAAACAGCTTGTTTCGTTGTATTAAGCACGAATACATGCTTTAACGCGCAGTTATAGAAGAAAAAGTTTTGACGCGTATTAGACACTTGTAAAACCGATGTGTTCAGATTTAGCTCGTTTCGGTCTAAAAACAGCTTGTTTCGTTGGATTAAGCTCGAATACAATCATTTCGCGCAGTTATAAGAGGAAAAAGTTTTCACGGCGTATCACATGGACACTTTTAAAACCGATGTGTTCAGATTTAGCTCGTTTCGGTCTAAATCAGCTTGTTTCGTTGTATTAAGCACGAATACATGCTTTTCGCGCAGTTATAAGAGAAAAAGTTTGACGCGTATCACATGGACACTTGTAAAACCGATGTGTTCAGATCCAGCTCGTTTGGTCTAAAACAGCTTGTTTCGTTGTATTAAGCACGAATACATGCTTTTCGCGCAGTTATAAGACAAAAAGTTTTGAAGCGTATCAGAGGAATACTTGTAATACCGATGTGTTTGTGATTTAGCTCGTTTCGGTCTAAAACAGCTTGTTTCGCTGTATTTAGCAAGATACATGCTTATCGCGCAGTTATAAGAGGAAAAAGTTTTGACGCTTGTCACAGGGACACTTTGTAAAACCGATGGTGTTCAAATCTACCCTCGTTTCGGTCTAGAACAGCTTGTTTCGTTGGATTAAGCACGAATACATGCTTTTCGCGCAGTTATAAGAGAAAAAGTTTTCACGCGTATCACATGGACACTTTTAAAAACCGATGTGTTCAGATATAGCTCGTTTCGGTCTAAATCAGCATGTTTCGTTGTACTAAGCACGAATACATGCTTTTCGCGCAGTTATAAGCGAAAAAGTTTTGACGAGTATCACGTGGATACTTGTAAAACCGATGTGTTCAGATATAGCTCGTTTTGGTATAAAACAGCTTGTTTCGTTGTTTTAAGCACGAATACATGCTTTTCGCGCAGTTATAGAAGAAAAAGTTTTGACGCGTATCACATGGACACTTTTTAAAACCGATGTGTTCAGATTTAGGCTCGTTTCGGTCTAAATCAGCTTGTTTCGTTGTATGAAGCACGAATACATGCTTTTCCGCGCAGTTATAAGCGAAAAAGTTTTGACGAGTATCACGTGGATACTTGTAAAAACCGATGTGTTCAGATATAGCTCGTTTTGGTATAAAACAGCTTGTTTCGTTGTTTAAGCACGAATACATGTTTTTCGCCCAGTTATAGAAGAAAAAGTTTTGACGCGTATTAGAGGGACACTTGTAAAACCGATGTGTTCAGATCTAGCTCGTTTTGGTCTCAAACAGCATGTTTCGTTGTATTAAGCACGAATACAAGCTTTTCGCGCAGTTATAAGAGAAAAAGTTTTGACGGCTATCACATGGACACTTGTAAAACCGATGTGTTCAGATCCAGCTCGTTTTGGTCTAAAACAGCTTGTTTCGTTGTATTAAGCACGAATACATGCTTTTCGCGCTGTTATAAGACAAAAAGTTTTGAAGCGTATCAGAGGAATACTTGTAATGCCGATGTGTTGTGATTTAGCTCGTTTCGGTCTAAAACACAGCTTGTTTCGCTGTATTAAGCAAGAATACATGCTTATCGCGCAGTTATAAGAGAAAAAGTTTTGACGCTTGTCACAGGGACACTTGTAAAACCGATGTGTTCAAATCTACCTCGTTTCGGTCTAGAACAGCTTGTTTCGTTGGATTAAGCACGAATACATGCTTTTCGCGCGTTTATAAGAGAAAAAGTTTTGACGCGTGTCACAGGGACACTTGTAAAACCGATGTGTTCAGATCTACCTTCGTTTCGGTCTAAAACAGCTTGTTTCGGTTGGATTAAGCCCGAATACAATCTTTTCGCGCAGTTATAAGAGAAAAAGTTTTCACGCGTATCACATGGACACTTTTAAAACCGATGTGTTCAGATTTAGCTCGTTTCGGTCTAAAACAGCTTGTTTCGTTGTATTAAGCACGAATACATGCTTTTCGCGCAGTTATAAGAGAAAAAGTTTTGACGCGTATTAGAGGAACACTTGTAAAACCGATGTGTTGTGATTTAGCTCGTTTCGGTCTAAAACAGCTTGTTTCGTTGTGTTAAGCACGAATACATGCTTTACGCGCAGTTATAGAAGAAAAAGTTTTGACGCGTATTAGAGAGACACTTGTAAAACCGATGTGTTGTGATTTAGCTCGTTTCGGTCTAAAACAGCTTGTTTCGTTGTATTAAGCACGAATACATGCTTTTCGCGCAGTTATAAGAGAAAAAGTTTTGACGCGTATCAGGAGGAACACTTGTAAAACCGATGTGTTGTGATTTAGCTCGTTTCGGTCTAAAACAGCTTGTTTCGTTGTATAAGCAAGAATACATGCTTTTCGCGCAGTTATAAGAGAAAAAGGTTTGACGCGTATCAGAGGAACGCTTGTAAAACCGATGTGTGTGTGATTTTGCTCGTTTCGGTCTAAAACACAGCTTGTTTCGTTGTATTAAGCACGCATAAAATCTTTTCGCGCAGTTATAAGAGAAAAAGTTTTGACGCGTATCACATGGACACTTTTAAAACCGATGTGTTTCAGATTTAGCTCGTTTCGGTCTAAAACAGCTTGTTTCGTTGTATTAAGCACGAATACATGCTTTTCGCGCAGTTATAAGAGAAAATAGATTTGATGCGTATCAGAGGAACACGTTGTAAAACCGATGTGTTGTGATTTAGCTCGTTTCGGTCTAAAACAGCTTGTTTCGTTGTATTAAGCACGAATACATGCTTTTCGCGCAGTTATAAGAGAAAAAGTTTTGACGCGTATCAGAGGAACACTTGTAAAACCGATGTGTTGTGATTTAGGCTCGTTTCGGTCTAAAACAGCTTGTTTCGTTGTATTAAGCACGAATACATGCTTTACGCGCAGTTATAGAAGAAAAAGTTTTGACGCGTATTAGACACTTGTAAAACCGATGTGTTCAGATTTAGCTCGTTTCGGTCTAAAACAGCTTGTTTCGTTGGATTAAGCCCGAATACAATCTTTCGCACAGTTATAAGAGAAAAAGTTTTTCACGCGTATCACATGGACACTTTTTAAAACCGATGTGTTCAGATTTAGCTCGTTTCGGTCTAAATCAGCTTGTTTCGTTGTATTAAGCACGAATACATGCTTTTCGCGCAGTTATAAGAGAAAAAGTTTTGCGCGTATCACATGGACACTTGTAAAAACCGATGTGTTCAGATCCAGCTCGTTTTGGTCTAAAACAGCTTGTTTCGTTGTATTAAGCACGAATACATGCTTTTCGCGCAGTTATAAGACAAAAAGTTTTGAAGCGTATCAGAGGAATACTTGTAATACCGATGTGTTGTGATTTAGCTCGTTTCGGTCTAAAACAGCTTGTTTCGTTGGATTAAGCACGAATACATGCTTTTCGCGCGTTTATAAGAGAAAAAGTTTTGACGCGTGTCACATGGGACACTTGTAAAACCGATGTGTTCAGATCTACCTCGTTTCGGTCTAAAACAGCTTGTTTCGTTGGATTAAGCCCGAATACAATCTTTTCGTCGCAGTTATAAGAGAAAAAGTTTCCACGCGTATCACATGGACACTTTTAAAACCGATGTGTTCAGATTTAGCTCGTTTCGGTCTAAAACAGCTTGTTTCGTTGTATTAAGCACGAATACATGCTTTTCGCGCAGCTATAATGAGAAAAAGTTTTGACGCGTATTAGAGGAACACTTGTAAAACCGATGTGTTGTGATTTAGCTCGTTTCGGTGTAAAACAGCTTGTTTCGTTGTATTAAGCACGAATACATGCTTTACGCGCAGTTATAGAAGAAAAAGTTTTGACGCGTATTAGAGGAACACTTGTAAAACCGATGTGTTGTGATTTAGCTCGTTTCGGTCTAAAACAGCTTGTTTCGTTGTGTTAAGCACGAATACATGCTTTACGCGCAGTTATAGAAGAAAAAGTTTTGACGCGTATTAGAGAGGACACTTGTAAAACCGATGTGTTGTGATTTAGCTCGTTTCGGTCTAAAACAGCTTGTTTCGTTGTATTAAGCACGAATACATGCTTTTTCCGCGCAGTTATAAGAGAAAAAGTTTTGACGCGTATCAGAGGAACACTTGTAAAACCGATGTGTTGTGATTTAGCTCGTTTCGGTCTAAAACAGCTTCTTTCGTTGTGTAAGCAAGAATACATGCTTCGTATCAGAGGAACGCTTGTAAAACCGATGTGTTGTGATTTTGCTCGTTTCGGTCTAAAACAGCTTGTTTCGTTGTATTAAGCACGCATACAATCTTTTCGCGCAGTTATAAGAGAAAAAGTTTTGACGCGTATCACATGGACACTTTTAAAACCGATGTGTTCAGATTTAGCTCGTTTCGGTCTAAAACAGCTTGTTTCGTTGTATTAAGCACGAATACATGCTTTTCGCGCAGTTATAAGAGAAAAAGATTTGATGCGTATCAGAGGAACACTTGTAAAACCGATGTGTTGTGATTTAGCTCGTTTCGGTCTAAAACAGCTTGTTTCGTTGTATTAAGCACGAATACATGCTTTTCGCGCAGTTATAAGAGAAAAAGTTTTGACGCGTATCAGAGGAACACTTGTAAAACCGATGTGTTGTGATTTAGCTCGTTTCGGTCTAAAACAGCTTGTTTCGTTGTATTAAGCACGAATACATGCTTTACGCGCAGTTATAGAAGAAAAAGTTTTGACGCGTATTAGACACTTGTAAAACCGATGTGTTCAGATTTAGCTCGTTTCGGTCTAAAACAGCTTGTTTCGTTGGATTAAGCTCGAATACAATCTTTTCGCGCAGTTATAAGAGAAAAAGTTTTCACGCGTATCACATGGACACTTTTAAAACCGATGTGTTCAGATTTAGCTCGTTTCGGTCTAAATCAGCTTGTTTCGTTGTATTAAGCACGAATACATGCTTTTCGCGCAGTTATAAGAGAAAAAGTTTTGACGCGTATCACATGGACACTTGTAAAACCGATGTGTTCAGATCCAGCTCGTTTTGGTCTAAAACAGCTTGTTTCGTTGTATTAAGCACGAATACATGCTTTTCGCGCAGTTATAAGACAAAAAGTTTTGAAGCGTATCAGAGGAATACTTGTAATACCGATGTGTTGTGATTTAGCTCGTTTCGGTCTAAAACAGCTTGTTTCGCTGTATTTAGCAAGAATACATGCTTATCGCGCAGTTATAAGAGAAAAAGTTTTGACGCTTGTCACAGGGACACTTGTAAAACCGATGTGTTCAAATCTACCTCGTTTCGGTCTAGAACAGCTTGTTTCGTTGGATTAAGCACGAATACATGCTTTTCGCGCGTTTATAAGAGAAAAAGTTTTGACGCGTGTCACAGGGACACTTGTAAAACCGATGTGTTCAGATCTACCTCGTTTCGGTCTAAAACAGCTTGTTTCGTTGGATTAAGCCCGAATACAATCTTTTCGCGCAGTTATAAGAGAAAAAGTTTTCACGCGTATCACATGGACACTTTTAAAACCGATGTGTTCAGATTTAGCTCGTTTCGGTCTAAAACAGCTTGTTTCGTTGTATTAAGCACGAATACATGCTTTTCGCGCAGCTATAAGAGAAAAAGTTTTGACGCGTATTAGAGGAACACTTGTAAAACCGATGTGTTGTGATTTAGCTCGTTTCGGTGTAAAACAGCTTGTTTCGTTGTATTAAGCACGAATACATGCTTTACGCGCAGTTATAGAAGAAAAAGTTTTGACGCGTATTAGAGAGACACTTGTAAAACCGATGTGTTGTGATTTAGCTCGTTTCGGTCTAAAACAGCTTGTTTCGTTGTATTAAGCACGAATACATGCTTTTCGCGCAGTTATAAGAGAAAAAGTTTTGACGCGTATCAGAGGAACACTTGTAAAACCGATGTGTTGTGATTTAGCTCGTTTCGGTCTAAACCAGCTTGTTTCGTTGTATAAGCAAGAATACATGCTTTTCGCGCAGTTATAAGAGAAAAAGGTTTGACGCGTATCAGAGGAACGCTTGTAAAGCCGACGTGTTGTGATTTAGCTCGTTTCGGTCTAAAACAGCTTGTTTCGTTGTATTAAGCACGCATACAATCTTTTCGCGCAGTTATAAGAGAAAAAGTTTTGACGCGTATCACATGGACACTTTTAAAACCGATGTGTTCAGGTTTAGCTCGTTTCGGTCTAAAACAGCTTGTTTCGTTGTATTAAGCACGAATACATGCTTTTCGCGCAGTTGTAAGAGAAAAAGATTTGATGCGTATCAGAGGAACACTTGTAAAACCGATGTGTTGTGATTTAGCTCGTTTCGGTCTAAAACAGCTTGTTTCGTTGTATTAGGCACGAATACATGCTTTTCGCGCAGTTATAGAAGAAAAAGGTTTGACGCGTATTAGAGAGACACTTGTAAAACCGATGTGTTGTGATTTAGCTCGTTTCGGTCTAAAACAGCTTGTTTCGTTGTATTAAGCACGAATACATGCTTTTCGCGCAGTTATAAGAGAAAAAGTTTTGACGCGTATCAGAGGAACACTTGTAAAACCGATGTGTTGCGATTTAGCTCGTTTCGGTCTAAAACAGCTTGTTTCGTTGTATTAAGCACGCATACAATCTTTTCGCGCAGTTATAAGAGAAAAAGTTTTGACGCGTATCACATGGACACTTTTAAAACCGATGTGTTCAGATTTAGCTCGTTTCGGTCTAAAACAGCTTGTTTCGTTGTATTAAGCACGAATACATGCTTTTCGCGCAGTTATAAGAGAAAAAGATTTGAAGCGTATCAGAGGAACACTTGTAAAACCGATGTGTTGTGATTTAGCTCGTTTCGGTCTAAAACAGCTTGTTTCGTTGTATTAAGCACGAATACATGCTTTTCGCGCAGTTATAAGAGAAAAAGTTTTGACGCGTATCAGAGGAACACTTGTAAAACCGATGTGTTGTGATTTAGCTCGTTTCGGTCTAAAACAGCTTGTTTCGTTGTATTAAGCACGAATACATGCTTTTCGCGCAGTTATAAGCGAAAAAGTTTTGACGAGTATCACGTGGATACTTGTAAAACCGATGTGTTCAGATAGAGCTCGTTTTGGTATAAAACAGCTTGTTTCGTTGTTTTAAGCACGAATACATGCTTTTCGCCCAGTTATAGAAGAAAAAGTTTTGACACGTATTAGAGGGACACTTGTAAAACCGATGTTTTCAGATTTAGCTCATCTCGGTCTAAAACAGCTTGTTTCGTTGTATTAAGCAAGAATACATGCCTTTCGCGCAGTTAATAAAGAAAACGATTTGACGCGTATCACATGGACACTTGTAAAACCGATGTGTTCAGATCTAGCTCGTTTTGGTCTCAAACAGCATGTTTCGTTGTATTAAGCACGAATACATGCTTTTCGCGCAGTTATAAGAGAAAAAGTTTTGACGCGTATCACATGGACACTTGTAAAACCGATGTGTTCAGATCCAGCTCGTTTTGGTCTAAAACAGCTTGTTTCGTTGTATTATGCACGAATACATGCTTTTCGCGCAGTTATAAGACAAAAAGTTTTGAAGCGTATCAGAGGAATACTTGTAATACCGATGTGTTGTGATTTAGCTCGTTTCGGTCTAAAACAGCTTGTTTCGCTGTATTAAGCAAGAATACATGCTTATCGCGCAGTTATAAGAGAAAAAGTTTTGACGCTTGTCACAGGGACACTTGTAAAACCAATGTGTTCAGATCTACCTCGTTTCGGTCTAGAACAGCTTGTTTCGTTGGATTAAGCACGAATACATGCTTTTCGCGCGTTTATAAGAGAAAAAGTTTTGACGCGTGTCACAGGGACACTTGTAAAACCGATGTGTTCAGATCTACCTCGTTTCGGTCTAAAACAGCTTGTTTCGTTGGATTAAGCCCGAATACAATCTTTTCGCGCAGTTATAAGAGAAAAAGTTTTCACGCGTATCACATGGACACTTTTAAAACCGATGTGTTCAGATTTAGCTCGTTTCGGTCTAAAACAGCTTGTTTCGTTGTATTAAGCACGAATACATGCTTTTCGCGCAGTTATAAGAGAAAAAGTTTTGACGCGTATTAGAGGAACACTTGTAAAACCGATGTGTTGTGATTTAGCTCGTTTCGGTCTAAAACAGCTTGTTTCGTTGTATTAAGCACGAATACATGCTTTACGCGCAGTTATAGAAGAAAAAGTTTTGACGCGTATTAGAGAGACACTTGTAAAACCGATGTGTTGTGATTTAGCTCGTTTCGGTCTAAAACAGCTTGTTTCGTTGTATTAAGCACGAATACATGCTTTTCGCGCAGTTATAAGAGAAAAAGTTTTGACGCGTGTCACAGGGACACGTGTAAAACCGATGTGTTCAGATTTAGCTCGTTTCGGTCTAAAACAGCTTGATTCGTTGTATTAAACACGAATACTTGCTTTTCGCGCAGTTATAAGAGAAAAAGTTTTGACGCGTATCAGAGGAACACTTGTAAAACCGATGTGTTGTGATTTAGCTCGTTTCGGTCTAAAACAGCTTGTTTCGCTGTATTAAGCAAGAATACATGCTTTTCGCGCAGTTATAAGAGAAAAAGTTTTGACGCGGGTCACAGGGACACTTGTAAAACCGATGTGTTCAGATTTAGCTCGTTTCGGTCTAAAACAGCTTGTTTCGTTGTATTAAGCACGAATACATGCTTTTCGCGCAGTTATAAGAGAAAAAGCTTAGACGCGTATCAGAGGAACACTTGGAAAACCGATGTGTTGTGATTTAGCTCGTTTCGGTCTTAAACAGCTTGTTTCGTTGTATTAAGCAAGAATACATGCTTTTCGCGCAGTTATAAGAGAAAAAGATTTGACGCTTATCAGAGGAACACTTGTAAAACCGATGTGTTGTGATTTAGCTCGTTTCGGTCTAAAACAGCTTGTTTCGCTGTATTAAGCAGTAATACATGCTTTTCGCGCAGTTATAAGAGAAAAAGTTTTAAAGGCATGTCACAGGGACACTTGTAAAACCGATGTGTTCAGATTTACCTCGTTTCGGTCCAAAACAGCTTGTTTCGTTGGACTAAGCACGAATACATGCTTTTCGCGCAGTTATAAGAGAAAAAAGTTTTGACGCGTATGACATGGACACTTGTAAAACCGATGTGTTCAGATCTTGCTCGTTTTGGTCTAAAACAGCTTGTTTCGTTGTAGTAAGCACGAATACATGCTTTTCGCGTAGTTATAAGAGAAAATCTTTTGACGCGTATCAGAGAAACACTTGTAAAACCGATGTGTTGTGATTTAGCTCGTTTCGGTCTAAGACAGCTTGTTTCGCTGTATTAAGCAAGAATACGCGCTTTTCGCGCAGTTATAAGAGAAAAAGTTTTGATGCGTGTCACAGGGACACGTGTAAAACCGATGTGTTCAGATTTAGCTCGTTTCAGTCTAAAACAGCTTGATTCGTTGTATTAAGCACGAATACATGCTTTTCGCGCAGTTATAAGAGAAAAGGTTTTGACGAGTATCACGTGGATACTTGTAAAACCGATGTGTTCAGATATAGCTCATCTTGGTCTAAAACAGCTTGTTTCGTTGTATTAAGCACGAATACATGCTTTTCGCGCAGTTATAAGAGAAAAAGTTTTGACGCGTGTCACAGGGACACTTGTAAAACTGATGTGTTCAGATTTAGCTCGTTTCGGTCTAAAACAGCTTGTTTCGTTGTAGTAAGCACGAATACGTGCTTTACGCGCAGTTATAAGAGAAAAAGATTAGACGCGTATCGGAGGAACACTTGTAAAACCGATGTGTTGTGATTTAGCTCGTTTCGGTCTAAAACAGCTTGTTTCTTTGTATTAAGCAAGAATACATGCTTTTCGCGCAGTTATAAGAGAAAAAAGTTTTGACGCGTATCAGAGGAACACTTGTAAAACCGATGTGTTGTGATTTAACTCGTTTCGGTCTAAAACAGCTTGTTTCGCTGTATTAAACAGGAATACATGCTTTTCGCGAAGTTATAAGAGAAAAAGTTTTAAAGGCATGTCACAGGGACACTTGTAAAACCGATGTGTTGTGATTTAGCTCGTTTCGGTCTAAAACAGCTTGTTTCTTTGTATTAAGCAAGAATACATGCTTTTCGCGCACTTATAAGAGAAAAAGATTTGACGCGTATCAGGGAGCACTTGTAAAACCGATGTGTTGTGATTTAGCTCGTTTCGGTCTAAAACAGCTTGTTTCGCTGTATTAAACAGGAATACATGCTTTTCGCGAAGTTATAAGAGAAAAAGTTTTAAAGGCATGTCACAGGGACACTTGTAAAACCGATGTGTTGTGATTTAGCTCGTTTCGGTCTAAAACAGCTTGTTTCGCTGTATTAAACAAGAATACATGCTTTTCGCGCAGTTATAAGAGAAAAAGTTTTGACGCGTATCAGAGGAACACTTGTAAAACCGATGTGTTGTGATTTAGCTCGTTTCGGTCTAAAACAGCTTGTTTCGTTGTATTAAGCACGAATACATGCTTTTCGCGCAGTTATAAGAGAAAAAGTTTTGACGCGTGTCACAGGGACACGTGTAAAACCGATGTGTTCAGATTTAGCTCGTTTCGGTCTAAAACAGCTTGATTCGTTGTATTAAACACGAATACTTGCTTTTCGCGCAGTTATAAGAGAAAAAGTTTTGACGCGTATCAGAGGAACACTTGTAAAACCGATGTGTTGTGATTTAGCTCGTTTCGGTCTAAAACAGCTTGTTTCGCTGTATTAAGCAAGAATACATGCTTTTCGCGCAGTTATAAGAGAAAAAGTTTTGACGCGGGTCACAGGGACACTTGTAAAACCGATGTGTTCAGATTTAGCTCGTTTCGGTCTAAAACAGCTTGTTTCGTTGTATTAAGCACGAATACATGCTTTTCGCGCAGTTATAAGAGAAAAAGCTTAGACGCGTATCAGAGGAACACTTGTAAAACCGATGTGTTGTGATTTAGCTCGTTTCGGTCTTAAACAGCTTGTTTCGTTGTATTAAGCAAGAATACATGCTTTTCGCGCAGTTATAAGAGAAAAAGATTTGACGCTTATCAGAGGAACACTTGTAAAACCGATGTGTTGTGATTTAGCTCGTTTCGGTCTGAAACAGCTTGTTTCGCTGTATTAAGCAGTAATACATGCTTTTCGCGCAGTTATAAGAGAAAAAGTTTTAAAGGCATGTCACAGGGACACTTGTAAAACCGATGTGTTCAGATTTACCTCGTTTCGGTCAAAAACAGCTTGTTTCGTTGGACTAAGCACGAATACATGCTTTTCGCGCAGTTATAAGAGAAAAAAGTTTTGACGCGTATGACATGGACACTTGTAAAACCGATGTGTTCAGATCTTGCTCGTTTTGGTCTAAAACAGCTTGTTTCGTTGTAGTAAGCACGAATACATGCTTTTCGCGTAGTTATAAGAGAAAATCTTTTGACGCGTATCAGAGAAACACTTGTAAAACCGATGTGTTGTGATTTAGCTCGTTTCGGTCTAAGACAGCTTGTTTCGCTGTATTAAGCAAGAATACGCGCTTTTCGCGCAGTTATAAGAGAAAAAGTTTTGATGCGTGTCACAGGGACACGTGTAAAACCGATGTGTTCAGATTTAGCTCGTTTCAGTCTAAAACAGCTTGATTCGTTGTATTAAGCACGAATACATGCTTTTCGCGCAGTTATAAGAGAAAAGGTTTTGACGAGTATCACGTGGATACTTGTAAAACCGATGTGTTGTGATTTAGCTCGTTTCGGTCTAAAACAGCTTGTTTCGCTGTATTAAACAGGAATACATGCTTTTCGCGAAGTTATAAGAGAAAAAGTTTTAAAGGCATGTCACAGGGACACTTGTAAAACCGATGTGTTGTGATTTAGCTCGTTTCGGTCTAAAACAGCTTGTTTCGCTGTATTAAGCAAGAATACATGCTTTTCACGCAGTTATAAGAGAAAAAGTTTTGACGCGTGTCACAGGGACACGTGTAAAACCGATCTGTTCAGATTTAGCTCGTTTCGGTCTAAAACAGCTTGATTCGTTGTATTAAACACGAATACTTGCTTTTCGCGCAGTTATAAGAGAAAAAGTTTTGACGCGTATCAGAGGAACACTTGTAAAACCGATGTGTTGTGATTTAGCTCGTTTCGGTCTAAAACAGCTTGTTTCGCTGTATTAAGCAAGAATACATGCTTTTCGCGCAGTTATAAGAGAAAAAGTTTTGACGCGGGTCACAGGGACACTTGTAAAACCGATGTGTTCAGATTTAGCTCGTTTCGGTCTAAAACAGCTTGTTTCGTTGTATTAAGCAAGAATACATGCTTTTCGTGCAGTTATAAGAGAAAAAAATTTGGCACGTATCAGAGGAACACTTGTAGAACCGATGTGTTGTGATTTGGCTCGTTTTGGTCTAAAACAGCTTGGTTCGCTGTATTAAGCAGGAACACATGCTTTTCGCGCAGTTATAAGAGAAAAAGTTTTAAAGGCATGTCACAGGGACACTTGTAAAACCGATGTGTTGTGATTTAGCTCGTTTCGGTCTAAAACAGCTTGTTTCGCTGTATTAAGCAAGAATACATGCTTTTCGCGCAGTTATAAGAGAAAAAGTTTTGACGCGTGTCACAGGGACACGTGTAAAACCGATGTGTTCAGATTTAGCTTGTTTCAGTCTAAAACAGCTTGAGTCGTTGTATTAAACACGAATACTTGCTTTTCGCGCAGTTATAAGAGAAAAAGTTTTGACGCGTATCAGAGGAACACTTGTAAAACCGATGTGTTGTGATTTAGCTCGTTTCGGTCTAAAAGAGCTTGTTTCGCTGTATTAAGCAAGAATACATGCTTTTCGCGCAGTTATAAGAGAAAAAGATTTGAAGCGTATCAGAGGAACACTTGTAAAACCGATGTGTTGTGATTTAGCTCGTTTCGGTCTAAAACAGCTTGTTTCGTTGTATTAAGCACGAATACATGCTTTTCGCGCAGTTATAAGAGAAAAAGTTTTGACGCGTATCAGAGGAACACTTGTAAAACCGATGTGTTGTGATTTAGCTCGTTTCGGTCTAAAACAGCTTGTTTCGTTGTATTAAGCAGTAATACATGCTTTTCGCGCAGTTATAAGAGAAAAAGTTTTAAAGGCATGTCACAGGGACACTTGTAAAACCGATGTGTTCAGATTTACCTCGTTTCGGTCCAAAACAGCTTGTTTCGTTGGACTAAGCACGAATACATGCTTTTCGCGCAGTTATAAGAGAAAAAAGTTTTGACGCGTATGACATGGACACTTGTAAAACCGATGTGTTCAGATCTTGCTCGTTTTGGTCTAAAACAGCTTGTTTCGTTGTAGTAAGCACGAATACATGCTTTTCGCGTAGTTATAAGAGAAAATCTTTTGACGCGTATCAGAGAAACACTTGTAAAACCGATGTGTTGTGATTTAGCTCGTTTCGGTCTAAGACAGCTTGTTTCGCTGTATTAAGCAAGAATACGCGCTTTTCGCGCAGTTATAAGAGAAAAAGTTTTGATGCGTGTCACAGGGACACGTGTAAAACCGATGTGTTCAGATTTAGCTCGTTTCAGTCTAAAACAGCTTGATTCGTTGTATTAAGCACGAATACATGCTTTTCGCGCAGTTATAAGAGAAAAGGTTTTGACGAGTATCACGTGGATACTTGTAAAACCGATGTGTTCAGATATAGCTCATCTTGGTCTAAAACAGCTTGTTTCGTTGTATTAAGCACGAATACATGCTTTTCGCGCAGTTATAAGAGAAAAAGTTTTGACGCGTGTCACAGGGACACTTGTAAAACTGATGTGTTCAGATTTAGCTCGTTTCGGTCTAAAACAGCTTGTTTCGTTGCAGTAAGCACGAATACGTGCTTTACGCGCAGTTATAAGAGAAAAAGATTAGACGCGTATCGGAGGAACACTTGTAAAACCGATGTGTTGTGATTTAGCTCGTTTCGGTCTAAAACAGCTTGTTTCTTTGTATTAAGCAAGAATACATGCTTTTCGCGCAGTTATAAGAGAAAAAGTTTTGACGCGTATCAGAGGAACACTTGTAAAACCGATGTGTTGTGATTTAACTCGTTTCGGTCTAAAACAGCTTGTTTCGCTGTATTAAACAGGAATACATGCTTTTCGCGAAGTTATAAGAGAAAAAGTTTTAAAGGCATGTCACAGGGACACTTGTAAAACCGATGTGTTGTGATTTAGCTCGTTTTGGTCTGAAACAGCTTGTTTCTTTGTATTAAGCAAGAATACATGCTTTTCGCGCACTTATAAGAGAAAAAGATTTGACGCGTATCAGGGAGCACTTGTAAAACCGATGTGTTGTGATTTAGCTCGTTTCGGTCTAAAACAGCTTGTTTCGCTGTATTAAACAGGAATACATGCTTTTCGCGAAGTTATAAGAGAAAAAGTTTTAAAGGCATGTCACAGGGACACTTGTAAAACCGATGTGTTGTGATTTAGCTCGTTTCGGTCTAAAACAGCTTGTTTCGCTGTATTAAGCAAGAATACATGCTTTTCGCGCAGTTATAAGAGAAAAAGTTTTGACGCGTATCAGAGGAACACTTGTAAAACCGATGTGTTGTGATTTAGCTCGTTTCGGTCTAAAACAGCTTGTTTCGTTGTATTAAGCACGAATACATGCTTTTCGCGCAGTTATAAGAGAAAAAGTTTTGACGCGTGTCACAGGGACACGTGTAAAACCGATGTGTTCAGATCTAGCTCGTTTCGGTCTAAAACAGCTTGATTCGTTGTATTAAACACGAATACTTGCTTTTCGCGCAGTTATAAGAGAAAAAGTTTTGACGCGTATCAGAGGAACACTTGTAAAACCGATGTGTTGTGATTTAGCTCGTTTCGGTCTAAAACAGCTTGTTTCGCTGTATTAAGCAAGAATACATGCTTTTCGCGCAGTTATAAGAGAAAAAGTTTTGACGCGGGTCACAGGGACACTTGTAAAACCGATGTGTTCAGATTTAGCTCGTTTCGGTCTAAAACAGCTTGTTTCGTTGTATTAAGCACGAATACATGCTTTTCGCGCAGTTATAAGAGAAAAAGCTTAGACGCGTATCAGAGGAACACTTGTAAAACCGATGTGTTGTGATTTAGCTCGTTTCGGTCTTAAACAGCTTGTTTCGTTGTATTAAGCAAGAATACATGCTTTTCGCGCAGTTATAAGAGAAAAAGATTTGACGCTTATCAGAGGAACACTTGTAAAACCGATGTGTTGTGATTTAGCTCGTTTCGGTCTGAAACAGCTTGTTTCGCTGTATTAAGCAGTAATACATGCTTTTCGCGCAGTTATAAGAGAAAAAGTTTTAAAGGCATGTCACAGGGACACTTGTAAAACCGATGTGTTCAGATTTACCTCGTTTCGGTCAAAAACAGCTTGTTTCGTTGGACTAAGCACGAATACATGCTTTTCGCGCAGTTATAAGAGAAAAAAGTTTTGACGCGTATGACATGGACACTTGTAAAACCGATGTGTTCAGATCTTGCTCGTTTTGGTCTAAAACAGCTTGTTTCGTTGTAGTAAGCACGAATACATGCTTTTCGCGTAGTTATAAGAGAAAATCTTTTGACGCGTATCAGAGAAACACTTGTAAAACCGATGTGTTGTGATTTAGCTCGTTTCGGTCTAAGACAGCTTGTTTCGCTGTATTAAGCAAGAATACGCGCTTTTCGCGCAGTTATAAGAGAAAAAGTTTTGATGCGTGTCACAGGGACACGTGTAAAACCGATGTGTTCAGATTTAGCTCGTTTCAGTCTAAAACAGCTTGATTCGTTGTATTAAGCACGAATACATGCTTTTCGCGCAGTTATAAGAGAAAAGGTTTTGACGAGTATCACGTGGATACGCGTAAAACCGATGTGTTGTGATTTAGCTCGTTTCGGTCTAAAACAGCTTGTTTCGCTGTATTAAACAGGAATACATGCTTTTCGCGAAGTTATAAGAGAAAAAGTTTTAAAGGCATGTCACAGGGACACTTGTAAAACCGATGTGTTGTGATTTAGCTCGTTTCGGTCTAAAACAGCTTGTTTCGCTGTATTAAGCAAGAATACATGCTTTTCGCGCAGTTATAAGAGAAAAAGTTTTGACGCGTGTCACAGGGACACGTGTAAAACCGATCTGTTCAGATTTAGCTCGTTTCGGTCTAAAACAGCTTGATTCGTTGTATTAAACACGAATACTTGCTTTTCGCGCAGTTATAAGAGAAAAAGTTTTGACGCGTATCAGAGGAACACTTGTAAAACCGATGTGTTGTGATTTAGCTCGTTTCGGTCTAAAACAGCTTGTTTCGCTGTATTAAGCAAGAATACATGCTTTT
>NW_027526734.1:83223-93521 GCF_052857255.1 Amblyomma americanum | reverse complement strand
ATAATTTGGTAGTACAGAAAGGATGGCTTCTCATTATATAACCGCAGCGGTGGCCAAGTGGTTGAGCATCCGCCTCGCATGCGGGAGGTGCGGGGTTCGATCCCCAGTGCCGCCGGGTACCCACCGGTGAAGTGGAAGTGGAAGTGGAAGTGGAAGTTCCAAAGTTTTGCATAAATTTGCAAAACATCGTAGAGTGCAGCAAATAATTTGGTAGTACAGAAAGGATGGCTTCTCATTATATAACCGCAGCGGTGGCCAAGTGGTTGAGCATCCGCCTCGCATGCGGGAGGTGCGGGGTTCGATCCCCAGTGCCGCCGGGTACCCACCGGTGAAGTGGAAGTGGAAGTGGAAGTGGAAGTTCCAAAGTTTTGCATAAATTTGCAAAACATCGTAGAGTGCAGCAAATAATTTGGTAGTACAGAAAGGATGGCTTCTCATTATATAACCGCAGCGGTGGCCAAGTGGTTGAGCATCCGCCTCGCATGCGGGAGGTGCGGGGTTCGATCCCCAGTGCCGCCGGGTACCCACCGGTGAAGTGGAAGTGGAAGTGGAAGTTCCAAAGTTTTGCATAAATTTGCAAAACATCGTAGAGTGCAGCAAATAATTTGGTAGTACAGAAAGGATGGCTTCTCATTATATAACCGCAGCGGTGGCCAAGTGGTTGAGCATCCGCCTCGCATGCGGGAGGTGCGGGGTTCGATCCCCAGTGCCGCCGGGTACCCACCGGTGAAGTGGAAGTGGAAGTGGAAGTTCCAAAGTTTTGCATAAATTTGCAAAACATCGTAGAGTGCAGCAAATAATTTGGTAGTACAGAAAGGATGGCTTCTCATTATATAACCGCAGCGGTGGCCAAGTGGTTGAGCATCCGCCTCGCATGCGGGAGGTGCGGGGTTCGATCCCCAGTGCCGCCGGGTACCCACCGGTGAAGTGGAAGTGGAAGTGGAAGTTCCAAAGTTTTGCATAAATTTGCAAAACATCGTAGAGTGCAGCAAATAATTTGGTAGTACAGAAAGGATGGCTTCTCATTATATAACCGCAGCGGTGGCCAAGTGGTTGAGCATCCGCCTCGCATGCGGGAGGTGCGGGGTTCGATCCCCAGTGCCGCCGGGTACCCACCGGTGAAGTGGAAGTGGAAGTGGAAGTTCCAAAGTTTTGCATAAATTTGCAAAACATCGTAGAGTGCAGCAAATAATTTGGTAGTACAGAAAGGATGGCTTCTCATTATATAACCGCAGCGGTGGCCAAGTGGTTGAGCATCCGCCTCGCATGCGGGAGGTGCGGGGTTCGATCCCCAGTGCCGCCGGGTACCCACCGGTGAAGTGGAAGTGGAAGTGGAAGTGGAAGTTCCAAAGTTTTGCATAAATTTGCAAAACATCGTAGAGTGCAGCAAATAATTTGGTAGTACAGAAAGGATGGCTTCTCATTATATAACCGCAGCGGTGGCCAAGTGGTTGAGCATCCGCCTCGCATGCGGGAGGTGCGGGGTTCGATCCCCAGTGCCGCCGGGTACCCACCGGTGAAGTGGAAGTGGAAGTGGAGGAAGTTCCAAAGTTTTGCATAAATTTGCAAAACATCGTAGAGTGCAGCAAATAATTTGGTAGTACAGAAAGGATGGCTTCTCATTATATAACCGCAGCGGTGGCCAAGTGGTTGAGCATCCGCCTCGCATGCGGGAGGTGCGGGGTTCGATCCCCAGTGCCGCCGGGTACCCACCGGTGAAGTGGAAGTGGAAGTGGAAGTTCCAAAGTTTTGCATAAATTTGCAAAACATCGTAGAGTGCAGCAAATAATTTGGTAGTACAGAAAGGATGGCTTCTCATTATATAACCGCAGCGGTGGCCAAGTGGTTGAGCATCCGCCTCGCATGCGGGAGGTGCGGGGTTCGATCCCCAGTGCCGCCGGGTACCCACCGGTGAAGTGGAAGTGGAAGTGGAAGTTCCAAAGTTTTGCATAAATTTGCAAAACATCGTAGAGTGCAGCAAATAATTTGGTAGTACAGAAAGGATGGCTTCTCATTATATAACCGCAGCGGTGGCCAAGTGGTTGAGCATCCGCCTCGCATGCGGGAGGTGCGGGGTTCGATCCCCAGTGCCGCCGGGTACCCACCGGTGAAGTGGAAGTGGAAGTGGAAGTTCCAAAGTTTTGCATAAATTTGCAAAACATCGTAGAGTGCAGCAAATAATTTGGTAGTACAGAAAGGATGGCTTCTCATTATATAACCGCAGCGGTGGCCAAGTGGTTGAGCATCCGCCTCGCATGCGGGAGGTGCGGGGTTCGATCCCCAGTGCCGCCGGGTACCCACCGGTGAAGTGGAAGTGGAAGTGGAAGTGGAAGTTCCAAAGTTTTGCATAAATTTGCAAAACATCGTAGAGTGCAGCAAATAATTTGGTAGTACAGAAAGGATGGCTTCTCATTATATAACCGCAGCGGTGGCCAAGTGGTTGAGCATCCGCCTCGCATGCGGGAGGTGCGGGGTTCGATCCCCAGTGCCGCCGGGTACCCACCGGTGAAGTGGAAGTGGAAGTGGAAGTTCCAAAGTTTTGCATAAATTTGCAAAACATCGTAGAGTGCAGCAAATAATTTGGTAGTACAGAAAGGATGGCTTCTCATTATATAACCGCAGCGGTGGCCAAGTGGTTGAGCATCCGCCTCGCATGCGGGAGGTGCGGGGTTCGATCCCCAGTGCCGCCGGGTACCCACCGGTGAAGTGGAAGTGGAAGTGGAAGTTCCAAAGTTTTGCATAAATTTGCAAAACATCGTAGAGTGCAGCAAATAATTTGGTAGTACAGAAAGGATGGCTTCTCATTATATAACCGCAGCGGTGGCCAAGTGGTTGAGCATCCGCCTCGCATGCGGGAGGTGCGGGGTTCGATCCCCAGTGCCGCCGGGTACCCACCGGTGAAGTGGAAGTGAAGTGGAAGTGGAAGTTCCAAAGTTTTGCATAAATTTGCAAAACATCGTAGAGTGCAGCAAATAATTTGGTAGTACAGAAAGGATGGCTTCTCATTATATAACCGCAGCGGTGGCCAAGTGGTTGAGCATCCGCCTCGCATGCGGGAGGTGCGGGGTTCGATCCCCAGTGCCGCCGGGTACCCACCGGTGAAGTGGAAGTGGAAGTGGAAGTTCCAAAGTTTTGCATAAATTTGCAAAACATCGTAGAGTGCAGGAAATAATTTTGTAGTACAGAAAGGATGGCTTCTCATTATATAACCGCAGCGGTGGCCAAGTGGTTGAGCATCCGCCTCGCATGCGGGAGGTGTGGGGTTCGATCCCCAGTGCCGCCGGGTACCCACCGGTGAAGTGGAAGTGGAAGTGGAAGTGGAAGTTCCAAAGTTTTGCATAAATTTGCAAAACATCGTAGAGTGCAGCAAATAATTTGGTAGTACAGAAAGGATGGCTTCTCATTATATAACCGCAGCGGTGGCCAAGTGGTTGAGCATCCGCCTCGCATGCGGGAGGTGCGGGGTTCGATCCCCAGTGCCGCCGGGTACCCACCGGTGAAGTGGAAGTGGAAGTTCCAAAGTTTTGCATAAATTTGCAAAACATCGTAGAGTGCAGCAAATAATTTGGTAGTACAGAAAGGATGGCTTCTCATTATATAACCGCAGCGGTGGCCAAGTGGTTGAGCATTCCGCCTCGCATGCGGGAGGTGCGGGGGTTCGATCCCCAGTGCCGCCGGGTACCCACCGGTGAAGTGAAGTGGAAGTGGAAGTGGAAGTTCCAAAGTTTTGCATAAATTTGCAAAACATCGTAGAGTGCAGCAAATAATTTGGTAGTACAGAAAGGATGGCTTCTCATTATATAACCGCAGCGGTGGCCAAGTGGTTGAGCATCCGCCTCGCATGCGGGAGGTGCGGGGTTCGATCCCCAGTGCCGCCGGGTACCCCACCGTTGAAGTGGAAGTGGAAGTGGAAGTGGAAGTTCCAAAGTTTTGCATAAATTTGCAAAACATCGTAGAGTGCAGCAAATAATTTGGTAGTACAGAAAGGATGGCTTCTCATTATATAACCGCAGCGGTGGCCAAGTGGTTGAGCATCCGCCTCGCATGCGGGAGGTGCGGGGTTCGATCCCAGTGCCGCCGGGTACCCCACCGGTGAAGTGGAAGTGGAAGTGGAAGTTCCAAAGTTTTGCATAAATTTGCAAAACATCGTAGAGTGCAGCAAATAATTTGGTAGTACAGAAAGGATGGCTTCTCATTATATAACCGCAGCGGTGGCCAAGTGGTTGAGCATCCGCCTCGCATGCGGGAGGTGCGGGGTTCGATCCCCAGTGCCGCCGGGTACCCACCGGTGAAGTGGAAGTGGAAGTGGAAGTTCCAAAGTTTTGCATAAATTTGCAAAACATCGTAGAGTGCAGGAAATAATTTTGTAGTACAGAAAGGATGGCTTCTCATTATATAACCGCAGCGGTGGCCAAGTGGTTGAGCATCCGCCTCGCATGCGGGAGGTGTGGGGTTCGATCCCCAGTGCCGCCGGGTACCCACCGGTGAAGTGGAAGTGGAAGTGGAAGTGGAAGTTCCAAAGTTTTGCATAAATTTGCAAAACATCGTAGAGTGCAGCAAATAATTTGGTAGTACAGAAAGGATGGCTTCTCATTATATAACCGCAGCGGTGGCCAAGTGGTTGAGCATCCGCCTCGCATGCGGGAGGTGCGGGGTTCGATCCCCAGTGCCGCCGGGTACCCACCGGTGAAGTGGAAGTGGAAGTGGAAGTGGAAGTTCCAAAGTTTTGCATAAATTTGCAAAACATCGTAGAGTGCAGCAAATAATTTGGTAGTACAGAAAGGATGGCTTCTCATTATATAACCGCAGCGGTGGCCAAGTGGTTGAGCATCCGCCTCGCATGCGGGAGGTGCGGGGTTCGATCCCCAGTGCCGCCGGGTACCCACCGGTGAAGTGGAAGTGGAAGTTCCAAAGTTTTGCATAAATTTGCAAAACATCGTAGAGTGCAGCAAATAATTTGGTAGTACAGAAAGGATGGCTTCTCATTATATAACCGCAGCGGTGGCCAAGTGGTTGAGCATCCGCCTCGCATGCGGGAGGTGCGGGGTTCGATCCCCAGTGCCGCCGGGTACCCACCGGTGAAGTGGAAGTGGAAGTGGAAGTGGAAGTTCCAAAGTTTTGCATAAATTTGCAAAACATCGTAGAGTGCAGCAAATAATTTGGTAGTACAGAAAGGATGGCTTCTCATTATATAACCGCAGCGGTGGCCAAGTGGTTGAGCATCCGCCTCGCATGCGGGAGGTGCGGGGTTCGATCCCCAGTGCCGCCGGGTACCCACCGGTGAAGTGGAAGTGGAAGTTCCAAAGTTTTGCATAAATTTGCAAAACATCGTAGAGTGCAGCAAATAATTTGGTAGTACAGAAAGGATGGCTTCTCATTATATAACCGCAGCGGTGGCCAAGTGGTTGAGCATCCGCCTCGCATGCGGGAGGTGCGGGGTTCGATCCCCAGTGCCGCCGGGTACCCACCGGTGAAGTGGAAGTGGAAGTGGAAGTGGAAGTTCCAAAGTTTTGCATAAATTTGCAAAACATCGTAGAGTGCAGCAAATAATTTGGTAGTACAGAAAGGATGGCTTCTCATTATATAACCGCAGCGGTGGCCAAGTGGTTGAGCATCCGCCTCGCATGCGGGAGGTGCGGGGTTCGATCCCCAGTGCCGCCGGGTACCCACCGGTGAAGTGGAAGTGGAAGTGGAAGTTCCAAAGTTTTGCATAAATTTGCAAAACATCGTAGAGTGCAGCAAATAATTTGGTAGTACAGAAAGGATGGCTTCTCATTATATAACCGCAGCGGTGGCCAAGTGGTTGAGCATCCGCCTCGCATGCGGGAGGTGCGGGGTTCGATCCCCAGTGCCGCCGGGTACCCACCGGTGAAGTGGAAGTGGAAGTGGAAGTGGAAGTTCCAAAGTTTTGCATAAATTTGCAAAACATCGTAGAGTGCAGCAAATAATTTGGTAGTACAGAAAGGATGGCTTCTCATTATATAACCGCAGCGGTGGCCAAGTGGTTGAGCATCCGCTTCGCATGCGGGAGGTGCGGGGTTCGATCCCCAGTGCCGCCGGGTACCCACCGGTGAAGTGGAAGTGGAAGTGGAAGTTCCAAAGTTTTGCATAAATTTGCAAAACATCGTAGAGTGCAGCAAATAATTTGGTAGTACAGAAAGGATGGCTTCTCATTATATAACCGCAGCGGTGGCCAAGTGGTTGAGCATCCGCCTCGCATGCGGGAGGTGCGGGGTTCGATCCCCAGTGCCGCCGGGTACCCACCGGTGAAGTGGAAGTGGAAGTGGAAGTTCCAAAGTTTTGCATAAATTTGCAAAACATCGTAGAGTGCAGCAAATAATTTGGTAGTACAGAAAGGATGGCTTCTCATTATATAACCGCAGCGGTGGCCAAGTGGTTGAGCATCCGCCTCGCATGCGGGAGGTGCGGGGTTCGATCCCCAGTGCCGCCGGGTACCCACCGGTGAAGTGGAAGTGGAAGTGGAAGTTCCAAAGTTTTGCATAAATTTGCAAAACATCGTAGAGTGCAGCAAATAATTTGGTAGTACAGAAAGGATGGCTTCTCATTATATAACCGCAGCGGTGGCCAAGTGGTTGAGCATCCGCCTCGCATGCGGGAGGTGCGGGGTTCGATCCCCAGTGCCGCCGGGTACCCACCGGTGAAGTGGAAGTGGAAGTGGAAGTTCCAAAGTTTTGCATAAATTTGCTAAACATCGTAGAGTGCAGCAAATAATTTGGTAGTACAGAAAGGATGGCTTCTCATTATATAACCGCAGCGGTGGCCAAGTGGTTGAGCATCCGCCTCGCATGCGGGAGGTGCGGGGTTCGATCCCCAGTGCCGCCGGGTACCCACCGGTGAAGTGGAAGTGGAAGTGGAAGTTCCAAAGTTTTGCATAAATTTGCAAAACATCGTAGAGTGCAGCAAATAATTTGGTAGTACAGAAAGGATGGCTTCTCATTATATAACCGCAGCGGTGGCCAAGTGGTTGAGCATCCGCCTCGCATGCGGGAGGTGCGGGGTTCGATCCCCAGTGCCGCCGGGTACCCACCGGTGAAGTGGAAGTGGAAGTGGAAGTTCCAAAGTTTTGCATAAATTTGCAAAACATCGTAGAGTGCAGCAAATAATTTGGTAGTACAGAAAGGAAGTACAGAAAGTGGAAGTGGAAGTGGAAGTGGAAGTGGAAGTGGAAGTGGAAGTGGAAGTGGAAGTTCCAAAGTTTTGCATAAATTTGCAAAACATCGTAGAGTGCAGCAAATAATTTGGTAGTACAGAAAGGATGGCTTCTCATTATATAACCGCAGCGGTGGCCAAGTGGTTGAGCATCCGCCTCGCATGCGGGAGGTGCGGGGTTCGATCCCCAGTGCCGCCGGGTACCCACCGGTGAAGTGGAAGTGGAAGTGGAAGTGGAAGTTCCAAAGTTTTGCATAAATTTGCAAAACATCGTAGAGTGCAGCAAATAATTTGGTAGTACAGAAAGGATGGCTTCTCATTATATAACCGCAGCGGTGGCCAAGTGGTTGAGCATCCGCCTCGCATGCGGGAGGTGCGGGGTTCGATCCCCAGTGCCGCCGGGTACCCACCGGTGAAGTGGAAGTGGAAGTGGAAGTGGAAGTTCCAAAGTTTTGCATAAATTTGCAAAACATCGTAGAGTGCAGCAAATAATTTGGTAGTACAGAAAGGATGGCTTCTCATTATATAACCGCAGCGGTGGCCAAGTGGTTGAGCATCCGCCTCGCATGCGGGAGGTGCGGGGTTCGATCCCCAGTGCCGCCGGGTACCCACCGTTGAAGTGGAAGTGGAAGTGGAAGTGGAAGTTCCAAAGTTTTGCATAAATTTGCAAAACATCGTAGAGTGCAGCAAATAATTTGGTAGTACAGAAAGGATGGCTTCTCATTATATAACCGCAGCGGTGGCCAAGTGGTTGAGCATCCGCCTCGCATGCGGGAGGTGCGGGGTTCGATCCCCAGTGCCGCCGGGTACCCACCGAGTGAAGTGGAAGTGGAAGTGGAAGTTCCAAAGTTTTGCATAAATTTGCAAAACATCGTAGAGTGCAGCAAATAATTTGGTAGTACAGAAAGGATGGCTTCTCATTATATAACCGCAGCGGTGGCCAAGTGGTTGAGCATCCGCCTCGCATGCGGGAGGTGCGGGGTTCGATCCCCAGTGCCGCCGGGTACCCACCGGTGAAGTGGAAGTGGAAGTGGAAGTGGAAGTTCCAAAGTTTTGCATAAATTTGCAAAACATCGTAGAGTGCAGCAAATAATTTGGTAGTACAGAAAGGATGGCTTCTCATTATATAACCGCAGCGGTGGCCAAGTGGTTGAGCATCCGCCTCGCATGCGGGAGGTGCGGGGTTCGATCCCCAGTGCCGCCGGGTACCCACCGGTGAAGTGGAAGTGGAAGTGGAAGTGGAAGTTCCAAAGTTTTGCATAAATTTGCAAAACATCGTAGAGTGCAGCAAATAATTTGGTAGTACAGAAAGGATGGCTTCTCATTATATAACCGCAGCGGTGGCCAAGTGGTTGAGCATCCGCCTCGCATGCGGGAGGTGCGGGGTTCGATCCCCAGTGCCGCCGGGTACCCACCGGTGAAGTGGAAGTGGAAGTGGAAGTTCCAAGTTTTGCATAAATTTGCAAAACATCGTAGAGTGCAGCAAATAATTTGGTAGTACAGAAAGGATGGCTTCTCATTATATAACCGCAGCGGTGGCCAAGTGGTTGAGCATCCGCCTCGCATGCGGGAGGTGCGGGGTTCGATCCCCAGTGCCGCCGGGTACCCACCGGTGAAGTGGAAGTGGAAGTGGAAGTTCCAAAGTTTTGCATAAATTTGCAAAACATCGTAGAGTGCAGCAAATAATTTGGTAGTACAGAAAGGATGGCTTCTCATTATATAACCGCAGCGGTGGCCAAGTGGTTGAGCATCCGCCTCGCATGCGGGAGGTGCGGGGTTCGATCCCCAGTGCCGCCGGGTACCCACCGGTGAAGTGGAAGTGGAAGTGGAAGTGGAAGTTCCAAAGTTTTGCATAAATTTGCAAAACATCGTAGAGTGCAGCAAATAATTTGGTAGTACAGAAAGGATGGCTTCTCATTATATAACCGCAGCGGTGGCCAAGTGGTTGAGCATCCGCCTCGCATGCGGGAGGTGCGGGGTTCGATCCCCAGTGCCGCCGGGTACCCACCGGTGAAGTGGAAGTGGAAGTGGAAGTGGAAGTTCCAAAGTTTTGCATAAATTTGCAAAACATCGTAGAGTGCAGCAAATAATTTGGTAGTACAGAAAGGATGGCTTCTCATTATATAACCGCAGCGGTGGCCAAGTGGTTGAGCATCCGCCTCGCATGCGGGAGGTGCGGGGTTCGATCCCCAGTGCCGCCGGGTACCCACCGGTGAAGTGGAAGTGGAAGTGGAAGTGGAAGTTCCAAAGTTTTGCATAAATTTGCAAAACATCGTAGAGTGCAGCAAATAATTTGGTAGTACAGAAAGGATGGCTTCTCATTATATAACCGCAGCGGTGGCCAAGTGGTTGAGCATCCGCCTCGCATGCGGGAGGTGCGGGGTTCGATCCCCAGTGCCGCCGGGTACCCACCGGTGAAGTGGAAGTGGAAGTTCCAAAGTTTTGCATAAATTTGCAAAACATCGTAGAGTGCAGCAAATAATTTGGTAGTACAGAAAGGATGGCTTCTCATTATATAACCGCAGCGGTGGCCAAGTGGTTGAGCATCCGCCTCGCATGCGGGAGGTGCGGGGTTCGATCCCCAGTGCCGCCGGGGTACCCACCGGTGAAGTGGAAGTGGAAGTGGAAGTGGAAGTTCCAAAGTTTTGCATAAATTTGCAAAACATCGTAGAGTGCAGCAAATAATTTGGTAGTACAGAAAGGATGGCTTCTCATTATATAACCGCAGCGGTGGCCAAGTGGTTGAGCATCCGCCTCGCATGCGGGAGGTGCGGGGTTCGATCCCCAGTGCCGCCGGGTACCCACCGGTGAAGTGGAAGTGTAAGTGGAAGTGGAAGTTCCAAAGTTTTGCATAAATTTGCAAAACATCGTAGAGTGCAGCAAATAATTTGGTAGTACAGAAAGGATGGCTTCTCATTATATAACCGCAGCGGTGGCCAAGTGGTTGAGCATCCGCCTCGCATGCGGGAGGTGCGGGGTTCGATCCCCAGTGCCGCCGGGTACCCACCGGTGAAGTGGAAGTGGAAGTGGAAGTTCCAAAGTTTTGCATAAATTTGCAAAACATCGTAGAGTGCAGCAAATAATTTTGTAGTACAGAAAGGATGGCTTCTCATTATATAACCGCAGCG
>NW_027526734.1:53223-78223 GCF_052857255.1 Amblyomma americanum | reverse complement strand
AAGTGGAAGTTCCAAAGTTTTGCATAAATTTGCAAAACATCGTAGAGTGCAGCAAATAATTTGGTAGTACAGAAAGGATGGCTTCTCATTATATAACCGCAGCGGTGGCCAAGTGGGTTGAGCATCCGCCTCGCATGCGGGAGGTGCGGGGGTTCGATCCCCAGTGCCGCCGGGTACCCACCGGTGAAGTGGAAGTGGAAGTGGAAGATAAATTTGCAAAACATCGTAGAGTGCAGCAAATAATTTGGTAGTACAGAAAGGATGGCTTCTCATTATATAACCGCAGCGGTGGCCAAGTGGTTGAGCATCCGCCTCGCATGCGGGAGGTGCGGGGTTCGATCCCCAGTGCCGCCGGGTACCCACCGGTGAAGTGGAAATGGAAGTGGAAGTGGAAGTTCCAAAGTTTTGCATAAATTTGCAAAACATCGTAGAGTGCAGCAAATAATTTGGTAGTACAGAAAGGATGGCTTCTCATTATATAACCGCAGCGGTGGCCAAGTGGTTGAGCATCCGCCTCGCATGCGGGAGGTGCGGGGTTCGATCCCCAGTGCCGCCGGGTACCCACCGGTGAAGTGGAAGTGGAAGTGGAAGTGGAAGTTCCAAAGTTTTGCATAAATTTGCAAAACATCGTAGAGTGCAGCAAATAATTTGGTAGTACAGAAAGGATGGCTTCTCATTATATAACCGCAGCGGTGGCCAAGTGGTTGAGCATCCGCCTCGCATGCGGGAGGTGCGGGGTTCGATCCCCAGTGCCGCCGGGTACCCACCGGTGAAGTGGAAGTGGAAGTGGAAGTTCCAAAGTTTTGCATAAATTTGCAAAACATCGTAGAGTGCAGCAAATAATTTGGTAGTACAGAAAGGATGGCTTCTCATTATATAACCGCAGCGGTGGCCAAGTGGTTGAGCATCCGCCTCGCATGCGGGAGGTGCGGGGTTCGATCCCCAGTGCCGCCGGGTACCCACCGGTGAAGTGGAAGTGGAAGTGGAAGTTCCAAAGTTTTGCATAAATTTGCAAAACATCGTAGAGTGCAGCAAATAATTTGGTAGTACAGAAAGGATGGCTTCTCATTATATAACCGCAGCGGTGGCCAAGTGGTTGAGCATCCGCCTCGCATGCGGGAGGTGCGGGGTTCGATCCCCAGTGCCGCCGGGTACCCACCGGTGAAGTGGAAGTGGAAGTGGAAGTGGAAGTTCCAAAGTTTTGCATAAATTTGCAAAACATCGTAGAGTGCAGCAAATAATTTGGTAGTACAGAAAGGATGGCTTCTCATTATATAACCGCAGCGGTGGCCAAGTGGTTGAGCATCCGCCTCGCATGCGGGAGGTGCGGGGTTCGATCCCCAGTGCCGCCGGGTACCCACCGGTGAAGTGGAAGTGGAAGTGGAAGTTCCAAAGTTTTGCATAAATTTGCAAAACATCGTAGAGTGCAGCAAATAATTTGGTAGTACAGAAAGGATGGCTTCTCATTATATAACCGCAGCGGTGGCCAAGTGGTTGAGCATCCGCCTCGCATGCGGGAGGTGCGGGGTTCGATCCCCAGTGCCGCCGGGTACCCACCGGTGAAGTGGAAGTGGAAGTGGAAGTTCCAAAGTTTTGCATAAATTTGCAAAACATCGTAGAGTGCAGCAAATAATTTGGTAGTACAGAAAGGATGGCTTCTCATTATATAACCGCAGCGGTGGCCAAGTGGTTGAGCATCCGCCTCGCATGCGGGAGGTGCGGGGTTCGATCCCCAGTGCCGCCGGGTACCCACCGGTGAAGTGGAAGTGGAAGTGGAAGTTCCAAAGTTTTGCATAAATTTGCAAAACATCGTAGAGTGCAGCAAATAATTTGGTAGTACAGAAAGGATGGCTTCTCATTATATAACCGCAGCGGTGGCCAAGTGGTTGAGCATCCGCCTCGCATGCGGGAGGTGCGGGGTTCGATCCCCAGTGCCGCCGGGTACCCACCGGTGAAGTGGAAGTGGAAGTGGAAGTTCCAAAGTTTTGCATAAATTTGCAAAACATCGTAGAGTGCAGCAAATAATTTGGTAGTACAGAAAGGATGGCTTCTCATTATATAACCGCAGCGGTGGCCAAGTGGTTGAGCATCCGCCTCGCATGCGGGAGGTGCGGGGTTCGATCCCCAGTGCCGCCGGGTACCCACCGGTGAAGTGGAAGTGGAAGTGGAAGTTCCAAAGTTTTGCATAAATTTGCAAAACATCGTAGACATCGTAGAGTGCAGCAAATAATTTGGTAGTACAGAAAGGATGGCTTCTCATTATATAACCGCAGCGGTGGCCAAGTGGTTGAGCATCCGCCTCGCATGCGGGAGGTGCGGGGTTCGATCCCCAGTGCCGCCGGGTACCCACCGGTGAAGTGGAAGTGGAAGTGGAAGTTCCAAAGTTTTGCATAAATTTGCAAAACATCGTAGAGTGCAGCAAATAATTTGGTAGTACAGAAAGGATGGCTTCTCATTATATAACCGCAGCGGTGGCCAAGTGGTTGAGCATCCGCCTCGCATGCGGGAGGTGCGGGGTTCGATCCCCAGTGCCGCCGGGTACCCACCGGTGAAGTGGAAGTGGAAGTGGAAGTGGAAGTTCCAAAGTTTTGCATAAATTTGCAAAACATCGTAGAGTGCAGCAAATAATTTGGTAGTACAGAAAGGATGGCTTCTCATTATATAACCGCAGCGGTGGCCAAGTGGTTGAGCATCCGCCTCGCATGCGGGAGGTGCGGGGTTCGATCCCCAGTGCCGCCGGGTACCCACCGGTGAAGTGGAAGTGGAAGTGGAAGTGGAAGTTCCAAAGTTTTGCATAAATTTGCAAAACATCGTAGAGTGCAGCAAATAATTTGGTAGTACAGAAAGGATGGCTTCTCATTATATAACCGCAGCGGTGGCCAAGTGGTTGAGCATCCGCCTCGCATGCGGGAGGTGCGGGGTTCGATCCCCAGTGCCGCCGGGTACCCACCGGTGAAGTGGAAGTGGAAGTGGAAGTGGAAGTTCCAAAGTTTTGCATAAATTTGCAAAACATCGTAGAGTGCAGCAAATAATTTGGTAGTACAGAAAGGATGGCTTCTCATTATATAACCGCAGCGGTGGCCAAGTGGTTGAGCATCCGCCTCGCATGCGGGAGGTGCGGGGTTCGATCCCCAGTGCCGCCGGGTACCCACCGGTGAAGTGGAAGTGGAAGTTCCAAAGTTTTGCATAAATTTGCAAAACATCGTAGAGTGCAGCAAATAATTTGGTAGTACAGAAAGGATGGCTTCTCATTATATAACCGCAGCGGTGGCCAAGTGGTTGAGCATCCGCCTCGCATGCGGGAGGTGCGGGGTTCGATCCCAGTGCCGCCGGGTACCCACCGGTGAAGTGGAAGTGGAAGTGGAAGTGGAAGTTCCAAAGTTTTGCATAAATTTGCAAAACATCGTAGAGTGCAGCAAATAATTTGGTAGTACAGAAAGGATGGCTTCTCATTATATAACCGCAGCGGTGGCCAAGTGGTTGAGCATCCGCCTCGCATGCGGGAGGTGCGGGGTTCGATCCCCAGTGCCGCCGGGTACCCACCGGTGAAGTGGAAGTGGAAGTGGAAGTTGAAGTTCCAAAGTTTTGCATAAATTTGCAAAACATCGTAGAGTGCAGCAAATAATTTGGTAGTACAGAAAGGATGGCTTCTCATTATATAACCGCAGCGGTGGCCAAGTGGTTGAGCATCCGCCTCGCATGCGGGAGGTGCGGGGTTCGATCCCCAGTGCCGCCGGGTACCCACCGGTGAAGTGGAAGTGGAAGTTGAAGTTCCAAAGTTTTGCATAAATTTGCAAAACATCGTAGAGTGCAGCAAATAATTTGGTAGTACAGAAAGGATGGCTTCTCATTATATAACCGCAGCGGTGGCCAAGTGGTTGAGCATCCGCCTCGCATGCGGGAGGTGCGGGGTTCGATCCCCAGTGCCGCCGGGTACCCACCGGTGAAGTGGAAGTGGAAGTTGAAGTTCCAAAGTTTTGCATAAATTTGCAAAACATCGTAGAGTGCAGCAAATAATTTGGTAGTACAGAAAGGATGGCTTCTCATTATATAACCGCAGCGGTGGCCAAGTGGTTGAGCATCCGCCTCGCATGCGGGAGGTGCGGGGTTCGATCCCCAGTGCCGCCGGGTACCCACCGGTGAAGTGGAAGTGGAAGTTGAAGTTCCAAAGTTTTGCATAAATTTGCAAAACATCGTAGAGTGCAGCAAATAATTTGGTAGTACAGAAAGGATGGCTTCTCATTATATAACCGCAGCGGTGGCCAAGTGGTTGAGCATCCGCCTCGCATGCGGGAGGTGCGGGGTTCGATCCCCAGTGCCGCCGGGTACCCACCGGTGAAGTGGAAGTGGAAGTTGAAGTTCCAAAGTTTTGCATAAATTTGCAAAACATCGTAGAGTGCAGCAAATAATTTGGTAGTACAGAAAGGATGGCTTCTCATTATATAACCGCAGCGGTGGCCAAGTGGTTGAGCATCCGCCTCGCATGCGGGAGGTGCGGGGTTCGATCCCCAGTGCCGCCGGGTACCCACCGGTGAAGTGGAAGTGGAAGTTGAAGTTCCAAAGTTTTGCATAAATTTGCAAAACATCGTAGAGTGCAGCAAATAATTTGGTAGTACAGAAAGGATGGCTTCTCATTATATAACCGCAGCGGTGGCCAAGTGGTTGAGCATCCGCCTCGCATGCGGGAGGTGCGGGGTTCGATCCCCAGTGCCGCCGGGTACCCACCGGTGAAGTGGAAGTGGAAGTTGAAGTTCCAAAGTTTTGCATAAATTTGCAAAACATCGTAGAGTGCAGCAAATAATTTGGTAGTACAGAAAGGATGGCTTCTCATTATATAACCGCAGCGGTGGCCAAGTGGTTGAGCATCCGCCTCGCATGCGGGAGGTGCGGGGTTCGATCCCCAGTGCCGCCGGGTACCCACCGGTGAAGTGGAAGTGGAAGTTGAAGTTCCAAAGTTTTGCATAAATTTGCAAAACATCGTAGAGTGCAGCAAATAATTTGGTAGTACAGAAAGGATGGCTTCTCATTATATAACCGCAGCGGTGGCCAAGTGGTTGAGCATCCGCCTCGCATGCGGGAGGTGCGGGGTTCGATCCCCAGTGCCGCCGGGTACCCACCGGTGAAGTGGAAGTGGAAGTTGAAGTTCCAAAGTTTTGCATAAATTTGCAAAACATCGTAGAGTGCAGCAAATAATTTGGTAGTACAGAAAGGATGGCTTCTCATTATATAACCGCAGCGGTGGCCAAGTGGTTGAGCATCCGCCTCGCATGCGGGAGGTGCGGGGTTCGATCCCCAGTGCCGCCGGGTACCCACCGGTGAAGTGGAAGTGGAAGTTGAAGTTCCAAAGTTTTGCATAAATTTGCAAAACATCGTAGAGTGCAGCAAATAATTTGGTAGTACAGAAAGGATGGCTTCTCATTATATAACCGCAGCGGTGGCCAAGTGGTTGAGCATCCGCCTCGCATGCGGGAGGTGCGGGGTTCGATCCCCAGTGCCGCCGGGTACCCACCGGTGAAGTGGAAGTGGAAGTTGAAGTTCCAAAGTTTTGCATAAATTTGCAAAACATCGTAGAGTGCAGCAAATAATTTGGTAGTACAGAAAGGATGGCTTCTCATTATATAACCGCAGCGGTGGCCAAGTGGTTGAGCATCCGCCTCGCATGCGGGAGGTGCGGGGTTCGATCCCCAGTGCCGCCGGGTACCCACCGGTGAAGTGGAAGTGGAAGTTCCAAAGTTTTGCATAAATTTGCAAAACATCGTAGAGTGCAGCAAATAATTTGGTAGTACAGAAAGGATGGCTTCTCATTATATAACCGCAGCGGTGGCCAAGTGGTTGAGCATCCGCCTCGCATGCGGGAGGTGCGGGGTTCGATCCCCAGTGCCGCCGGGTACCCACCGGTGAAGTGGAAGTGGAAGTTGAAGTTCCAAAGTTTTGCATAAATTTGCAAAACATCGTAGAGTGCAGCAAATAATTTGGTAGTACAGAAAGGATGGCTTCTCATTATATAACCGCAGCGGTGGCCAAGTGGTTGAGCATCCGCCTCGCATGCGGGAGGTGCGGGGTTCGATCCCCAGTGCCGCCGGGTACCCACCGGTGAAGTGGAAGTGGAAGTTGAAGTTCCAAAGTTTTGCATAAATTTGCAAAACATCGTAGAGTGCAGCAAATAATTTGGTAGTACAGAAAGGATGGCTTCTCATTATATAACCGCAGCGGTGGCCAAGTGGTTGAGCATCCGCCTCGCATGCGGGAGGTGCGGGGTTCGATCCCCAGTGCCGCCGGGTACCCACCGGTGAAGTGGAAGTGTGAAGTTCCAAAGTTTTGCATAAATTTGCAAAACATCGTAGAGTGCAGCAAATAATTTGGTAGTACAGAAAGGATGGCTTCTCATTATATAACCGCAGCGGTGGCCAAGTGGTTGAGCATCCGCCTCGCATGCGGGAGGTGCGGGGTTCGATCCCCAGTGCCGCCGGGTACCCACCGGTGAAGTGGAAGTGGAAGTTGAAGTTCCAAAGTTTTGCATAAATTTGCAAAACATCGTAGAGTGCAGCAAATAATTTGGTAGTACAGAAAGGATGGCTTCTCATTATATAACCGCAGCGGTGGCCAAGTGGTTGAGCATCCGCCTCGCATGCGGGAGGTGCGGGGTTCGATCCCCAGTGCCGCCGGGTACCCACCGGTGAAGTGGAAGTGGAAGTTGAAGTTCCAAAGTTTTGCATAAATTTGCAAAACATCGTAGAGTGCAGCAAATAATTTGGTAGTACAGAAAGGATGGCTTCTCATTATATAACCGCAGCGGTGGCCAAGTGGTTGAGCATCCGCCTCGCATGCGGGAGGTGCGGGGTTCGATCCCCAGTGCCGCCGGGTACCCACCGGTGAAGTGGAAGTGGAAGTTGAAGTTCCAAAGTTTTGCATAAATTTGCAAAACATCGTAGAGTGCAGCAAATAATTTGGTAGTACAGAAAGGATGGCTTCTCATTATATAACCGCAGCGGTGGCCAAGTGGTTGAGCATCCGCCTCGCATGCGGGAGGTGCGGGGTTCGATCCCCAGTGCCGCCGGGTACCCACCGGTGAAGTGGAAGTGGAAGTTGAAGTTCCAAAGTTTTGCATAAATTTGCAAAACATCGTAGAGTGCAGCAAATAATTTGGTAGTACAGAAAGGATGGCTTCTCATTATATAACCGCAGCGGTGGCCAAGTGGTTGAGCATCCGCCTCGCATGCGGGAGGTGCGGGGTTCGATCCCCAGTGCCGCCGGGTACCCACCGGTGAAGTGGAAGTGGAAGTTGAAGTTCCAAAGTTTTGCATAAATTTGCAAAACATCGTAGAGTGCAGCAAATAATTTGGTAGTACAGAAAGGATGGCTTCTCATTATATAACCGCAGCGGTGGCCAAGTGGTTGAGCATCCGCCTCGCATGCGGGAGGTGCGGGGTTCGATCCCCAGTGCCGCCGGGTACCCACCGGTGAAGTGGAAGTGGAAGTTGAAGTTCCAAAGTTTTGCATAAATTTGCAAAACATCGTAGAGTGCAGCAAATAATTTGGTAGTACAGAAAGGATGGCTTCTCATTATATAACCGCAGCGGTGGCCAAGTGGTTGAGCATCCGCCTCGCATGCGGGAGGTGCGGGGTTCGATCCCCAGTGCCGCCGGGTACCCACCGGTGAAGTGGAAGTGGAAGTTGAAGTTCCAAAGTTTTGCATAAATTTGCAAAACATCGTAGAGTGCAGCAAATAATTTGGTAGTACAGAAAGGATGGCTTCTCATTATATAACCGCAGCGGTGGCCAAGTGGTTGAGCATCCGCCTCGCATGCGGGAGGTGCGGGGTTCGATCCCCAGTGCCGCCGGGTACCCACCGGTGAAGTGGAAGTGGAAGTTGAAGTTCCAAAGTTTTGCATAAATTTGCAAAACATCGTAGAGTGCAGCAAATAATTTGGTAGTACAGAAAGGATGGCTTCTCATTATATAACCGCAGCGGTGGCCAAGTGGTTGAGCATCCGCCTCGCATGCGGGAGGTGCGGGGTTCGATCCCCAGTGCCGCCGGGTACCCACCGGTGAAGTGGAAGTGGAAGTTGAAGTTCCAAAGTTTTGCATAAATTTGCAAAACATCGTAGAGTGCAGCAAATAATTTGGTAGTACAGAAAGGATGGCTTCTCATTATATAACCGCAGCGGTGGCCAAGTGGTTGAGCATCCGCCTCGCATGCGGGAGGTGCGGGGTTCGATCCCCAGTGCCGCCGGGTACCCACCGGTGAAGTGGAAGTGGAAGTTGAAGTTCCAAAGTTTTGCATAAATTTGCAAAACATCGTAGAGTGCAGCAAATAATTTGGTAGTACAGAAAGGATGGCTTCTCATTATATAACCGCAGCGGTGGCCAAGTGGTTGAGCATCCGCCTCGCATGCGGGAGGTGCGGGGTTCGATCCCCAGTGCCGCCGGGTACCCACCGGTGAAGTGGAAGTGGAAGTTGAAGTTCCAAAGTTTTGCATAAATTTGCAAAACATCGTAGAGTGCAGCAAATAATTTGGTAGTACAGAAAGGATGGCTTCTCATTATATAACCGCAGCGGTGGCCAAGTGGTTGAGCATCCGCCTCGCATGCGGGAGGTGCGGGGTTCGATCCCCAGTGCCGCCGGGTACCCACCGGTGAAGTGGAAGTGGAAGTTGAAGTTCCAAAGTTTTGCATAAATTTGCAAAACATCGTAGAGTGCAGCAAATAATTTGGTAGTACAGAAAGGATGGCTTCTCATTATATAACCGCAGCGGTGGCCAAGTGGTTGAGCATCCGCCTCGCATGCGGGAGGTGCGGGGTTCGATCCCCAGTGCCGCCGGGTACCCACCGGTGAAGTGGAAGTGGAAGTTGAAGTTCCAAAGTTTTGCATAAATTTGCAAAACATCGTAGAGTGCAGCAAATAATTTGGTAGTACAGAAAGGATGGCTTCTCATTATATAACCGCAGCGGTGGCCAAGTGGTTGAGCATCCGCCTCGCATGCGGGAGGTGCGGGGTTCGATCCCCAGTGCCGCCGGGTACCCACCGGTGAAGTGGAAGTGGAAGTTGAAGTTCCAAAGTTTTGCATAAATTTGCAAACATCGTAGAGTGCAGCAAATAATTTGGTAGTACAGAAAGGATGGCTTCTCATTATATAACCGCAGCGGTGGCCAAGTGGTTGAGCATCCGCCTCGCATGCGGGAGGTGCGGGGTTCGATCCCCAGTGCCGCCGGGTACCCACCGGTGAAGTGGAAGTGGAAGTTGAAGTTCCAAAGTTTTGCATAAATTTGCAAAACATCGTAGAGTGCAGCAAATAATTTGGTAGTACAGAAAGGATGGCTTCTCATTATATAACCGCAGCGGTGGCCAAGTGGTTGAGCATCCGCCTCGCATGCGGGAGGTGCGGGGTTCGATCCCCAGTGCCGCCGGGTACCCACCGGTGAAGTGGAAGTGGAAGTTGAAGTTCCAAAGTTTTGCATAAATTTGCAAAACATCGTAGAGTGCAGCAAATAATTTGGTAGTACAGAAAGGATGGCTTCTCATTATATAACCGCAGCGGTGGCCAAGTGGTTGAGCATCCGCCTCGCATGCGGGAGGTGCGGGGTTCGATCCCCAGTGCCGCCGGGTACCCACCGGTGAAGTGGAAGTGGAAGTTGAAGTTCCAAAGTTTTGCATAAATTTGCAAAACATCGTAGAGTGCAGCAAATAATTTGGTAGTACAGAAAGGATGGCTTCTCATTATATAACCGCAGCGGTGGCCAAGTGGTTGAGCATCCGCCTCGCATGCGGGAGGTGCGGGGTTCGATCCCCAGTGCCGCCGGGTACCCACCGGTGAAGTGGAAGTGGAAGTTGAAGTTCCAAAGTTTTGCATAAATTTGCAAAACATCGTAGAGTGCAGCAAATAATTTGGTAGTACAGAAAGGATGGCTTCTCATTATATAACCGCAGCGGTGGCCAAGTGGTTGAGCATCCGCCTCGCATGCGGGAGGTGCGGGGTTCGATCCCCAGTGCCGCCGGGTACCCACCGGTGAAGTGGAAGTGGAAGTTGAAGTTCCAAAGTTTTGCATAAATTTGCAAAACATCGTAGAGTGCAGCAAATAATTTGGTAGTACAGAAAGGATGGCTTCTCATTATATAACCGCAGCGGTGGCCAAGTGGTTGAGCATCCGCCTCGCATGCGGGAGGTGCGGGGTTCGATCCCCAGTGCCGCCGGGTACCCACCGGTGAAGTGGAAGTGGAAGTTGAAGTTCCAAAGTTTTGCATAAATTTGCAAAACATCGTAGAGTGCAGCAAATAATTTGGTAGTACAGAAAGGATGGCTTCTCATTATATAACCGCAGCGGTGGCCAAGTGGTTGAGCATCCGCCTCGCATGCGGGAGGTGCGGGGTTCGATCCCCAGTGCCGCCGGGTACCCACCGGTGAAGTGGAAGTGGAAGTTGAAGTTCCAAAGTTTTGCATAAATTTGCAAAACATCGTAGAGTGCAGCAAATAATTTGGTAGTACAGAAAGGATGGCTTCTCATTATATAACCGCAGCGGTGGCCAAGTGGTTGAGCATCCGCCTCGCATGCGGGAGGTGCGGGGTTCGATCCCCAGTGCCGCCGGGTACCCACCGGTGAAGTGGAAGTGGAAGTTGAAGTTCCAAAGTTTTGCATAAATTTGCAAAACATCGTAGAGTGCAGCAAATAATTTGGTAGTACAGAAAGGATGGCTTCTCATTATATAACCGCAGCGGTGGCCAAGTGGTTGAGCATCCGCCTCGCATGCGGGAGGTGCGGGGTTCGATCCCCAGTGCCGCCGGGTACCCACCGGTGAAGTGGAAGTGGAAGTTGAAGTTCCAAAGTTTTGCATAAATTTGCAAAACATCGTAGAGTGCAGCAAATAATTTGGTAGTACAGAAAGGATGGCTTCTCATTATATAACCGCAGCGGTGGCCAAGTGGTTGAGCATCCGCCTCGCATGCGGGAGGTGCGGGGTTCGATCCCCAGTGCCGCCGGGTACCCACCGGTGAAGTGGAAGTGGAAGTTGAAGTTCCAAAGTTTTGCATAAATTTGCAAAACATCGTAGAGTGCAGCAAATAATTTGGTAGTACAGAAAGGATGGCTTCTCATTATATAACCGCAGCGGTGGCCAAGTGGTTGAGCATCCGCCTCGCATGCGGGAGGTGCGGGGTTCGATCCCCAGTGCCGCCGGGTACCCACCGGAGTGAAGTGGAAGTTGAAGTTCCAAAGTTTTGCATAAATTTGCAAAACATCGTAGAGTGCAGCAAATAATTTGGTAGTACAGAAAGGATGGCTTCTCATTATATAACCGCAGCGGTGGCCAAGTGGTTGAGCATCCGCCTCGCATGCGGGAGGTGCGGGGTTCGATCCCCAGTGCCGCCGGGTACCCACCGGTGAAGTGGAAGTGGAAGTTGAAGTTCCAAAGTTTTGCATAAATTTGCAAAACATCGTAGAGTGCAGCAAATAATTTGGTAGTACAGAAAGGATGGCTTCTCATTATATAACCGCAGCGGTGGCCAAGTGGTTGAGCATCCGCCTCGCATGCGGGAGGTGCGGGGTTCGATCCCCAGTGCCGCCGGGTACCCACCGGTGAAGTGGAAGTGGAAGTTGAAGTTCCAAAGTTTTGCATAAATTTGCAAAACATCGTAGAGTGCAGCAAATAATTTGGTAGTACAGAAAGGATGGCTTCTCATTATATAACCGCAGCGGTGGCCAAGTGGTTGAGCATCCGCCTCGCATGCGGGAGGTGCGGGGTTCGATCCCCAGTGCCGCCGGGTACCCACCGGTGAAGTGGAAGTGGAAGTTGAAGTTCCAAAGTTTTGCATAAATTTGCAAAACATCGTAGAGTGCAGCAAATAATTTGGTAGTACAGAAAGGATGGCTTCTCATTATATAACCGCAGCGGTGGCCAAGTGGTTGAGCATCCGCCTCGCATGCGGGAGGTGCGGGGTTCGATCCCCAGTGCCGCCGGGTACCCACCGGTGAAGTGGAAGTGGAAGTTGAAGTTCCAAAGTTTTGCATAAATTTGCAAAACATCGTAGAGTGCAGCAAATAATTTGGTAGTACAGAAAGGATGGCTTCTCATTATATAACCGCAGCGGTGGCCAAGTGGTTGAGCATCCGCCTCGCATGCGGGAGGTGCGGGGTTCGATCCCCAGTGCCGCCGGGTACCCACCGGTGAAGTGGAAGTGGAAGTTGAAGTTCCAAAGTTTTGCATAAATTTGCAAAACATCGTAGAGTGCAGCAAATAATTTGGTAGTACAGAAAGGATGGCTTCTCATTATATAACCGCAGCGGTGGCCAAGTGGTTGAGCATCCGCCTCGCATGCGGGAGGTGCGGGGTTCGATCCCCAGTGCCGCCGGGTACCCACCGGTGAAGTGGAAGTGGAAGTTGAAGTTCCAAAGTTTTGCATAAATTTGCAAAACATCGTAGAGTGCAGCAAATAATTTGGTAGTACAGAAAGGATGGCTTCTCATTATATAACCGCAGCGGTGGCCAAGTGGTTGAGCATCCGCCTCGCATGCGGGAGGTGCGGGGTTCGATCCCCAGTGCCGCCGGGTACCCACCGGTGAAGTGGAAGTGGAAGTTGAAGTTCCAAAGTTTTGCATAAATTTGCAAAACATCGTAGAGTGCAGCAAATAATTTGGTAGTACAGAAAGGATGGCTTCTCATTATATAACCGCAGCGGTGGCCAAGTGGTTGAGCATCCGCCTCGCATGCGGGAGGTGCGGGGTTCGATCCCCAGTGCCGCCGGGTACCCACCGGTGAAGTGGAAGTGGAAGTTGAAGTTCCAAAGTTTTGCATAAATTTGCAAAACATCGTAGAGTGCAGCAAATAATTTGGTAGTACAGAAAGGATGGCTTCTCATTATATAACCGCAGCGGTGGCCAAGTGGTTGAGCATCCGCCTCGCATGCGGGAGGTGCGGGGTTCGATCCCCAGTGCCGCCGGGTACCCACCGGTGAAGTGGAAGTGGAAGTTGAAGTTCCAAAGTTTTGCATAAATTTGCAAAACATCGTAGAGTGCAGCAAATAATTTGGTAGTACAGAAAGGATGGCTTCTCATTATATAACCGCAGCGGTGGCCAAGTGGTTGAGCATCCGCCTCGCATGCGGGAGGTGCGGGGTTCGATCCCCAGTGCCGCCGGGTACCCACCGGTGAAGTGGAAGTGGAAGTTGAAGTTCCAAAGTTTTGCATAAATTTGCAAAACATCGTAGAGTGCAGCAAATAATTTGGTAGTACAGAAAGGATGGCTTCTCATTATATAACCGCAGCGGTGGCCAAGTGGTTGAGCATCCGCCTCGCATGCGGGAGGTGCGGGGGTTCGATCCCCAGTGCCGCCGGGTACCCACCGGTGAAGTGGAAGTGGAAGTTGAAGTTCCAAAGTTTTGCATAAATTTGCAAAACATCGTAGAGTGCAGCAAATAATTTGGTAGTACAGAAAGGATGGCTTCTCATTATATAACCGCAGCGGTGGCCAAGTGGTTGAGCATCCGCCTCGCATGCGGGAGGTGCGGGGTTCGATCCCCAGTGCCGCCGGGTACCCACCGGTGAAGTGGAAGTGGAAGTTGAAGTTCCAAAGTTTTGCATAAATTTGCAAAACATCGTAGAGTGCAGCAAATAATTTGGTAGTACAGAAAGGATGGCTTCTCATTATATAACCGCAGCGGTGGCCAAGTGGTTGAGCATCCGCCTCGCATGCGGGAGGTGCGGGGTTCGATCCCCAGTGCCGCCGGGTACCCACCGGTGAAGTGGAAGTGGAAGTTGAAGTTCCAAAGTTTTGCATAAATTTGCAAAACATCGTAGAGTGCAGCAAATAATTTGGTAGTACAGAAAGGATGGCTTCTCATTATATAACCGCAGCGGTGGCCAAGTGGTTGAGCATCCGCCTCGCATGCGGGAGGTGCGGGGTTCGATCCCCAGTGCCGCCGGGTACCCACCGGTGAAGTGGAAGTGGAAGTTGAAGTTCCAAAGTTTTGCATAAATTTGCAAAACATCGTAGAGTGCAGCAAATAATTTGGTAGTACAGAAAGGATGGCTTCTCATTATATAACCGCAGCGGTGGCCAAGTGGTTGAGCATCCGCCTCGCATGCGGGAGGTGCGGGGTTCGATCCCCAGTGCCGCCGGGTACCCACCGGTGAAGTGGAAGTGGAAGTTGAAGTTCCAAAGTTTTGCATAAATTTGCAAAACATCGTAGAGTGCAGCAAATAATTTGGTAGTACAGAAAGGATGGCTTCTCATTATATAACCGCAGCGGTGGCCAAGTGGTTGAGCATCCGCCTCGCATGCGGGAGGTGCGGGGTTCGATCCCCAGTGCCGCCGGGTACCCACCGGTGAAGTGGAAGTGGAAGTTGAAGTTCCAAAGTTTTGCATAAATTTGCAAAACATCGTAGAGTGCAGCAAATAATTTGGTAGTACAGAAAGGATGGCTTCTCATTATATAACCGCAGCGGTGGCCAAGTGGTTGAGCATCCGCCTCGCATGCGGGAGGTGCGGGGTTCGATCCCCAGTGCCGCCGGGTACCCACCGGTGAAGTGGAAGTGGAAGTTGAAGTTCCAAAGTTTTGCATAAATTTGCAAAACATCGTAGAGTGCAGCAAATAATTTGGTAGTACAGAAAGGATGGCTTCTCATTATATAACCGCAGCGGTGGCCAAGTGGTTGAGCATCCGCCTCGCATGCGGGAGGTGCGGGGTTCGATCCCCAGTGCCGCCGGGTACCCCACCGGTGAAGTGGAAGTGGAAGTTGAAGTTCCAAAGTTTTGCATAAATTTGCAAAACATCGTAGAGTGCAGCAAATAATTTGGTAGTACAGAAAGGATGGCTTCTCATTATATAACCGCAGCGGTGGCCAAGTGGTTGAGCATCCGCCTCGCATGCGGAGGTGCGGGGTTCGATCCCCAGTGCCGCCGGGTACCCACCGGTGAAGTGGAAGTGGAAGTTGAAGTTCCAAAGTTTTGCATAAATTTGCAAAACATCGTAGAGTGCAGCAAATAATTTGGTAGTACAGAAAGGATGGCTTCTCATTATATAACCGCAGCGGTGGCCAAGTGGTTGAGCATCCGCCTCGCATGCGGGAGGTGCGGGGTTCGATCCCCAGTGCCGCCGGGTACCCACCGGTGAAGTGGAAGTGGAAGTTGAAGTTCCAAAGTTTTGCATAAATTTGCAAAACATCGTAGAGTGCAGCAAATAATTTGGTAGTACAGAAAGGATGGCTTCTCATTATATAACCGCAGCGGTGGCCAAGTGGTTGAGCATCCGCCTCGCATGCGGGAGGTGCGGGGTTCGATCCCCAGTGCCGCCGGGTACCCACCGGTGAAGTGGAAGTTGAAGTTCCAAAGTTTTGCATAAATTTGCAAAACATCGTAGAGTGCAGCAAATAATTTGTAGTACAGAAAGGATGGCTTCTCATTATATAACCGCAGCGGTGGCCAAGTGGTTGAGCATCCGCCTCGCATGCGGGAGGTGCGGGGTTCGATCCCCAGTGCCGCCGGGTACCCACCGGTGAAGTGGAAGTGGAAGTTGAAGTTCCAAAGTTTTGCATAAATTTGCAAAACATCGTAGAGTGCAGCAAATAATTTGGTAGTACAGAAAGGATGGGCTTCTCATTATATAACCGCAGCGGTGGCCAAGTGGTTGAGCATCCGCCTCGCATGCGGGAGGTGCGGGGTTCGATCCCCAGTGCCGCCGGGTACCCACCGGTGAAGTGGAAGTGGAAGTTGAAGTTCCAAAGTTTTGCAATAAATTTGCAAAACATCGTAGAGTGCAGCAAATAATTTGGTAGTACAGAAAGGATGGCTTCTCATTATATAACCGCAGCGGTGGCCAAGTGGTTGAGCATCCGCCTCGCCATGCGGGAGGTGCGGGGTTCGATCCCCAGTGCCGCCGGGTACCCACCGGTGAAGTGGAAGTGGAAGTTGAAGTTCCAAAGTTTTGCATAATTTGCAAAACATCGTAGAGTGCAGCAAATAAATAATTTGGTAGTACAGAAAGGATGGCTTCTCATTATATAACCGCAGCGGTGGCCAAGTGGTTGAGCATCCGCCTCGCATGCGGGAGGTGCGGGGTTCGATCCCCAGTGCCGCCGGGTACCCACCGGTGAAGTGGAAGTGGAAGTTGAAGTTCCAAAGTTTTGCATAAATTTGCAAAACATCGTAGAGTGCAGCAAATAATTTGGTAGTACAGAAAGGATGGCTTCTCATTATATAACCGCAGCGGTGGCCAAGTGGTTGAGCATCCGCCTCGCATGCGGGAGGTGCGGGGTTCGATCCCCAGTGCCGCCGGGTACCCACCGGTGAAGTGGAAGTGGAAGTTGAAGTTCCAAAGTTTTGCATAAATTTGCAAAACATCGTAGAGTGCAGCAAATAATTTGGTAGTACAGAAAGGATGGCTTCTCATTATATAACCGCAGCGGTGGCCAAGTGGTTGAGCATCCGCCTCGCATGCGGGAGGTGCGGGGTTCGATCCCCAGTGCCGCCGGGTACCCACCGGTGAAGTGGAAGTGGAAGTTGAAGTTCCAAAGTTTTGCATAAATTTGCAAAACATCGTAGAGTGCAGCAAATAATTTGGTAGTACAGAAAGGATGGCTTCTCATTATATAACCGCAGCGGTGGCCAAGTGGTTGAGCATCCGCCTCGCATGCGGGAGGTGCGGGGTTCGATCCCCAGTGCCGCCGGGTACCCACCGGTGAAGTGGAAGTGGAAGTTGAAGTTCCAAAGTTTTGCATAAATTTGCAAAACATCGTAGAGTGCAGCAAATAATTTGGTAGTACAGAAAGGATGGCTTCTCATTATATAACCGCAGCGGTGGCCAAGTGGTTGAGCATCCGCCTCGCATGCGGGAGGTGCGGGGTTCGATCCCCAGTGCCGCCGGGTACCCACCGGTGAAGTGGAAGTGGAAGTTGAAGTTCCAAAGTTTTGCATAAATTTGCAAAACATCGTAGAGTGCAGCAAATAATTTGGTAGTACAGAAAGGATGGCTTCTCATTATATAACCGCAGCGGTGGCCAAGTGGTTGAGCATCCGCCTCGCATGCGGGAGGTGCGGGGTTCGATCCCCAGTGCCGCCGGGTACCCACCGGTGAAGTGGAAGTGGAAGTTGAAGTTCCAAAGTTTTGCATAAATTTGCAAAACATCGTAGAGTGCAGCAAATAATTTGGTAGTACAGAAAGGATGGCTTCTCATTATATAACCGCAGCGGTGGCCAAGTGGTTGAGCATCCGCCTCGCATGCGGGAGGTGCGGGGTTCGATCCCCAGTGCCGCCGGGTACCCACCGGTGAAGTGGAAGTGGAAGTTGAAGTTCCAAAGTTTTGCATAAATTTGCAAAACATCGTAGAGTGCAGCAAATAATTTGGTAGTACAGAAAGGATGGCTTCTCATTATATAACCGCAGCGGTGGCCAAGTGGTTGAGCATCCGCCTCGCATGCGGGAGGTGCGGGGTTCGATCCCCAGTGCCGCCGGGTACCCACCGGTGAAGTGGAAGTGGAAGTTGAAGTTCCAAAGTTTTGCATAAATTTGCAAAACATCGTAGAGTGCAGCAAATAATTTGGTAGTACAGAAAGGATGGCTTCTCATTATATAACCGCAGCGGTGGCCAAGTGGTTGAGCATCCGCCTCGCATGCGGGAGGTGCGGGGTTCGATCCCCAGTGCCGCCGGGTACCCACCGGTGAAGTGGAAGTGGAAGTTGAAGTTCCAAAGTTTTGCATAAATTTGCAAAACATCGTAGAGTGCAGCAAATAATTTGGTAGTACAGAAAGGATGGCTTCTCATTATATAACCGCAGCGGTGGCCAAGTGGTTGAGCATCCGCCTCGCATGCGGGAGGTGCGGGTTCGATCCCCAGTGCCGCCGGGTACCCACCGGTGAAGTGGAAGTGGAAGTTGAAGTTCCAAAGTTTTGCATAAATTTGCAAAACATCGTAGAGTGCAGCAAATAATTTGGTAGTACAGAAAGGATGGCTTCTCATTATATAACCGCAGCGGTGGCCAAGTGGTTGAGCATCCGCCTCGCATGCGGGAGGTGCGGGGTTCGATCCCCAGTGCCGCCGGGTACCCACGGTGAAGTGGAAGTGGAAGTTGAAGTTCCAAAGTTTTGCATAAATTTGCAAAACATCGTAGAGTGCAGCAAATAATTTGGTAGTACAGAAAGGATGGCTTCTCATTATATAACCGCAGCGGTGGCCAAAGTGGTTGAGCATCCGCCTCGAATGCGGGAGGTGCGGGGTTCGATCCCCAGTGCCGCGGGGTACCCACCGGTGAAGTGGAAGTGGAAGTTGAAGTTCCAAAGTTTTGCATAAATTTGCAAAACATCGTAGAGTGCAGCAAATAATTTGGTAGTACAGAAAGGATGGCTTCTCATTATATAACCGCAGCGGTGGCCAAGTGGTTGAGCATCCGCCTCGCATGCGGGAGGTGCGGGGTTCGATCCCCAGTGCCGCCGGGTACCCACCGGTGAAGTGGAAGTGGAAGTTGAAGTTCCAAAGTTTTGCATAAATTTGCAAAACATCGTAGAGTGCAGCAAATAATTTGGTAGTACAGAAAGGATGGCTTCTCATTATATAACCGCAGCGGTGGCCAAGTGGTTGAGCATCCGCCTCGCATGCGGGAGGTGCGGGGTTCGATCCCCAGTGCCGCCGGGTACCCACCGGTGAAGTGGAAGTGGAAGTTGAAGTTCCAAAGTTTTGCATAAATTTGCAAAACATCGTAGAGTGCAGCAAATAATTTGGTAGTACAGAAAGGATGGCTTCTCATTATATAACCGCAGCGGTGGCCAAGTGGTTGAGCATCCGCCTCGCATGCGGGAGGTGCGGGGTTCGATCCCCAGTGCCGCCGGGTACCCACCGGTGAAGTGGAAGTGGAAGTTGAAGTTCCAAAGTTTTGCATAAATTTGCAAAACATCGTAGAGTGCAGCAAATAATTTGGTAGTACAGAAAGGATGGCTTCTCATTATATAACCGCAGCGGTGGCCAAGTGGTTGAGCATCCGCCTCGCATGCGGGAGGTGCGGGGTTCGATCCCCAGTGCCGCCGGGTACCCACCGGTGAAGTGGAAGTGGAAGTTGAAGTTCCAAAGTTTTGCATAAATTTGCAAAACATCGTAGAGTGCAGCAAATAATTTGGTAGTACAGAAAGGATGGCTTCTCATTATATAACCGCAGCGGTGGCCAAGTGGTTGAGCATCCGCCTCGCATGCGGGAGGTGCGGGGTTCGATCCCCAGTGCCGCCGGGTACCCACCGGTGAAGTGGAAGTGGAAGTTGAAGTTCCAAAGTTTTGCATAAATTTGCAAAACATCGTAGAGTGCAGCAAATAATTTGGTAGTACAGAAAGGATGGCTTCTCATTATATAACCGCAGCGGTGGCCAAGTGGTTGAGCATCCGCCTCGCATGCGGGAGGTGCGGGGTTCGATCCCCAGTGCCGCCGGGTACCCACCGGTGAAGTGGAAGTGGAAGTTGAAGTTCCAAAGTTTTGCATAAATTTGCAAAACATCGTAGAGTGCAGCAAATAATTTGGTAGTACAGAAAGGATGGCTTCTCATTATATAACCGCAGCGGTGGCCAAGTGGTTGAGCATCCGCCTCGCATGCGGGAGGTGCGGGGTTCGATCCCCAGTGCCGCCGGGTACCCACCGGTGAAGTGGAAGTGGAAGTTGAAGTTCCAAAGTTTTGCATAAATTTGCAAAACATCGTAGAGTGCAGCAAATAATTTGGTAGTACAGAAAGGATGGCTTCTCATTATATAACCGCAGCGGTGGCCAAGTGGTTGAGCATCCGCCTCGCATGCGGGAGGTGCGGGGTTCGATCCCCAGTGCCGCCGGGTACCCACCGGTGAAGTGGAAGTGGAAGTTGAAGTTCCAAAGTTTTGCATAAATTTGCAAAACATCGTAGAGTGCAGCAAATAATTTGGTAGTACAGAAAGGATGGCTTCTCATTATATAACCGCAGCGGTGGCCAAGTGGTTGAGCATCCGCCTCGCATGCGGGAGGTGCGGGGTTCGATCCCCAGTGCCGCCGGGTACCCACCGGTGAAGTGGAAGTGGAAGTTGAAGTTCCAAAGTTTTGCATAAATTTGCAAAACATCGTAGAGTGCAGCAAATAATTTGGTAGTACAGAAAGGATGGCTTCTCATTATATAACCGCAGCGGTGGCCAAGTGGTTGAGCATCCGCCTCGCATGCGGGAGGTGCGGGGTTCGATCCCCAGTGCCGCCGGGTACCCACCGGTGAAGTGGAAGTGGAAGTTGAAGTTCCAAAGTTTTGCATAAATTTGCAAAACATCGTAGAGTGCAGCAAATAATTTGGTAGTACAGAAAGGATGGCTTCTCATTATATAACCGCAGCGGTGGCCAAGTGGTTGAGCATCCGCCTCGCATGCGGGAGGTGCGGGGTTCGATCCCCAGTGCCGCCGGGTACCCACCGGTGAAGTGGAAGTGGAAGTTGAAGTTCCAAAGTTTTGCATAAATTTGCAAAACATCGTAGAGTGCAGCAAATAATTTGGTAGTACAGAAAGGATGGCTTCTCATTATATAACCGCAGCGGTGGCCAAGTGGTTGAGCATCCGCCTCGCATGCGGGAGGTGCGGGGTTCGATCCCCAGTGCCGCCGGGTACCCACCGGTGAAGTGGAAGTGGAAGTTGAAGTTCCAAAGTTTTGCATAAATTTGCAAAACATCGTAGAGTGCAGCAAATAATTTGGTAGTACAGAAAGGATGGCTTCTCATTATATAAACCGCAGCGGTGGCCAAGTGGTTGAGCATCCGCCTCGCATGCGGGAGGTGCGGGGTTCGATCCCCAGTGCCGCCGGGTACCCACCGGTGAAGTGGAAGTGGAAGTTGAAGTTCCAAAGTTTTGCATAAATTTGCAAAACATCGTAGAGTGCAGCAAATAATTTGGTAGTACAGAAAGGATGGCTTCTCATTATATAACCGCAGCGGTGGCCAAGTGGTTGAGCATCCGCCTCGCATGCGGGAGGTGCGGGGTTCGATCCCCAGTGCCGCCGGGTACCCACCGGTGAAGTGGAAGTGGAAGTTGAAGTTCCAAAGTTTTGCATAAATTTGCAAAACATCGTAGAGTGCAGCAAATAATTTGGTAGTACAGAAAGGATGGCTTCTCATTATATAACCGCAGCGGTGGCCAAGTGGTTGAGCATCCGCCTCGCATGCGGGAGGTGCGGGGTTCGATCCCCAGTGCCGCCGGGTACCCACCGGTGAAGTGGAAGTGGAAGTTGAAGTTCCAAAGTTTTGCATAAATTTGCAAAACATCGTAGAGTGCAGCAAATAATTTGGTAGTACAGAAAGGATGGCTTCTCATTATATAACCGCAGCGGTGGCCAAGTGGTTGAGCATCCGCCTCGCATGCGGGAGGTGCGGGGTTCGATCCCCAGTGCCGCCGGGTACCCACCGGTGAAGTGGAAGTGGAAGTTGAAGTTCCAAAGTTTTGCATAAATTTGCAAAACATCGTAGAGTGCAGCAAATAATTTGGTAGTACAGAAAGGATGGCTTCTCATTATATAACCGCAGCGGTGGCCAAGTGGTTGAGCATCCGCCTCGCATGCGGGAGGTGCGGGGTTCGATCCCCAGTGCCGCCGGGTACCCACCGGTGAAGTGGAAGTGGAAGTTGAAGTTCCAAAGTTTTGCATAAATTTGCAAAACATCGTAGAGTGCAGCAAATAATTTGGTAGTACAGAAGGATGGCTTCTCATTATATAACCGCAGCGGTGGCCAAGTGGTTGAGCATCCGCCTCGCATGCGGAGGTGCGGGGTTCGATCCCCAGTGCCGCCGGGTACCCACCGGTGAAGTGGAAGTGGAAGTTGAAGTTCCAAAGTTTTGCATAAATTTGCAAAACATCGTAGAGTGCAGCAAATAATTTGGTAGTACAGAAAGGATGGCTTCTCATTATATAACCGCAGCGGTGGCCAAGTGGTTGAGCATCCGCCTCGCATGCGGGAGGTGCGGGGTTCGATCCCCAGTGCCGCCGGGTACCCACCGGTGAAGTGGAAGTGGAAGTTGAAGTTCCAAAGTTTTGCATAAATTTGCAAAACATCGTAGAGTGCAGCAAATAATTTGGTAGTACAGAAAGGATGGCTTCTCATTATATAACCGCAGCGGTGGCCAAGTGGTTGAGCATCCGCCTCGCATGCGGGAGGTGCGGGGTTCGATCCCCAGTGCCGCCGGGTACCCACCGGTGAAGTGGAAGTGGAAGTTGAAGTTCCAAAGTTTTGCATAAATTTGCAAAACATCGTAGAGTGCAGCAAATAATTTGGTAGTACAGAAAGGATGGCTTCTCATTATATAACCGCAGCGGTGGCCAAGTGGTTGAGCATCCGCCTCGCATGCGGGAGGTGCGGGGTTCGATCCCCAGTGCCGCCGGGTACCCACCGGTGAAGTGGAAGTGGAAGTTGAAGTTCCAAAGTTTTGCATAAATTGCAAAACATCGTAGAGTGCAGCAAATAATTTGGTAGTACAGAAAGGATGGCTTCTCATTATATAACCGCAGCGGTGGCCAAGTGGTTGAGCATCCGCCTCGCATGCGGGAGGTGCGGGGTTCGATCCCCAGTGCCGCCGGGTACCCACCGGTGAAGTGGAAGTGGAAGTTGAAGTTCCAAAGTTTTGCATAAATTTGCAAAACATCGTAGAGTGCAGCAAATAATTTGGTAGTACAGAAAGGATGGCTTCTCATTATATAACCGCAGCGGTGGCCAAGTGGTTGAGCATCCGCCTCGCATGCGGGAGGTGCGGGGTTCGATCCCCAGTGCCGCCGGGTACCCACCGGTGAAGTGGAAGTGGAAGTTGAAGTTCCAAAGTTTTGCATAAATTTGCAAAACATCGTAGAGTGCAGCAAATAATTTGGTAGTACAGAAAGGATGGCTTCTCATTATATAACCGCAGCGGTGGCCAAGTGGTTGAGCATCCGCCTCGCATGCGGGAGGTGCGGGGTTCGATCCCCAGTGCCGCCGGGTACCCACCGTGAAGTGGAAGTGGAAGTTGAAGTTCCAAAGTTTTGCATAAATTTGCAAAACATCGTAGAGTGCAGCAAATAATTTGGTAGTACAGAAAGGATGGCTTCTCATTATATAACCGCAGCGGTGGCCAAGTGGTTGAGCATCCGCCTCGCATGCGGGAGGTGCGGGGTTCGATCCCCAGTGCCGCCGGGTACCCACCGGTGAAGTGGAAGTGGAAGTTGAAGTTCCAAAGTTTTGCATAAATTTGCAAAACATCGTAGAGTGCAGCAAATAATTTGGTAGTACAGAAAGGATGGCTTCTCATTATATAACCGCAGCGGTGGCCAAGTGGTTGAGCATCCGCCTCGCATGCGGGAGGTGCGGGGTTCGATCCCCAGTGCCGCCGGGTACCCACCGGTGAAGTGGAAGTGGAAGTTGAAGTTCCAAAGTTTTGCATAAATTTGCAAAACATCGTAGAGTGCAGCAAATAATTTGGTAGTACAGAAAGGATGGCTTCTCATTATATAACCGCAGCGGTGGCCAAGTGGTTGAGCATCCGCCTCGCATGCGGGAGGTGCGGGGTTCGATCCCCAGTGCCGCCGGGTACCCACCGGTGAAGTGGAAGTGGAAGTTGAAGTTCCAAAGTTTTGCATAAATTTGCAAAACATCGTAGAGTGCAGCAAATAATTGGTAGTACAGAAAGGATGGCTTCTCATTATATAACCGCAGCGGTGGCCAAGTGGTTGAGCATCCGCCTCGCATGCGGGAGGTGCGGGGTTCGATCCCCAGTGCCGCCGGGTACCCACCGGTGAAGTGGAAGTGGAAGTTGAAGTTCCAAAGTTTTGCATAAATTTGCAAAACATCGTAGAGTGCAGCAAATAATTTGGTAGTACAGAAAGGATGGCTTCTCATTATATAACCGCAGCGGTGGCCAAGTGGTTGAGCATCCGCCTCGCATGCGGGAGGTGCGGGGTTCGATCCCCAGTGCCGCCGGGTACCCACCGGTGAAGTGGAAGTGGAAGTTGAAGTTCCCAAAGTTTTGCATAAATTTGCAAAACATCGTAGAGTGCAGCAAATAATTTGGTAGTACAGAAAGGATGGCTTCTCATTATATAACCGCAGCGGTGGCCAAGTGGTTGAGCATCCGCCTCGCATGCGGGAGGTGCGGGGTTCGATCCCCAGTGCCGCCGGGTACCCACCGGTGAAGTGGAAGTGGAAGTTGAAGTTCCAAAGTTTTGCATAAATTTGCAAAACATCGTAGAGTGCAGCAAATAATTTGGTAGTACAGAAAGGATGGCTTCTCATTATATAACCGCAGCGGTGGCCAAGTGGTTGAGCATCCGCCTCGCATGCGGGAGGTGCGGGGTTCGATCCCCAGTGCCGCCGGGTACCCACCGGTGAAGTGGAAGTGGAAGTTGAAGTTCCAAAGTTTTGCATAAATTTGCAAAACATCGTAGAGTGCAGCAAATAATTTGGTAGTACAGAAAGGATGGCTTCTCATTATATAACCGCAGCGGTGGCCAAGTGGTTGAGCATTCCGCCTCGCATGCGGGAGGTGCGGGGTTCGATCCCCAGTGCCGCCGGGTACCCACCGGTGAAGTGGAAGTGGAAGTTGAAGTTCCAAAGTTTTGCATAAATTTGCAAAACATCGTAGAGTGCAGCAAATAATTTGGTAGTACAGAAAGGATGGCTTCTCATTATATAACCGCAGCGGTGGCCAAGTGGTTGAGCATCCGCCTCGCATGCGGGAGGTGCGGGGTTCGATCCCCAGTGCCGCCGGGTACCCACCGGTGAAGTGGAAGTGGAAGTTGAAGTTCCAAAGTTTTGCATAAATTTGCAAAACATCGTAGAGTGCAGCAAATAATTTGGTAGTACAGAAAGGATGGCTTCTCATTATATAACCGCAGCGGTGGCCAAGTGGTTGAGCATCCGCCTCGCATGCGGGAGGTGCGGGGTTCGATCCCCAGTGCCGGCCGGGTACCCACCGGTGAAGTGGAAGTGGAAGTTGAAGTTCCAAAGTTTTGCATAAATTTGCAAAACATCGTAGAGTGCAGCAAATAATTTGGTAGTACAGAAAGGATGGCTTCTCA
>NW_027526734.1:0-53123 GCF_052857255.1 Amblyomma americanum | reverse complement strand
CCACTTCCACTTCCACTTCCACTTCCACTTCCACTTCCACTTCCACTTCCACTTCCACTTCCACTTCCACTTCCACTTCCACTTCCACTTCCACTTCCACTTCCACTTCCACTTCCACTTCCACTTCCACTTCCACTTCCACTTCCACTTCCACTTCCACTTCCACTTCCACTTCCACTTCCACTTCCACTTCCACTTCCACTTCCACTTCCACTTCCACTTCCACTTCCACTTCCACTTCCACTTCCACTTCCACTTCCACTTCCACTTCCACTTCCACTTCCACTTCCACTTCCACTTCCACTTCCACTTCCACTTCCACTTCCACTTCCACTTCCACTTCCACTTCCACTTCCACTTCCACTTCCACTTCCACTTCCACTTCCACTTCCACTTCCACTTCCACTTCCACTTCCACTTCCACTTCCACTTCCACTTCCACTTCCACTTCCACTTCCACTTCCACTTCCACTTCCACTTCCACTTCCACTTCCACTTCCACTTCCACTTCCACTTCCACTTCCACTTCCACTTCCACTTCCACTTCCACTTCCACTTCCACTTCCACTTCCACTTCCACTTCCACTTCCACTTCCACTTCCACTTCCACTTCCACTTCCACTTCCACTTCCACTTCCACTTCCACTTCCACTTCCACTTCCACTTCCACTTCCACTTCCACTTCCACTTCCACTTCCACTTCCACTTCCACTTCCACTTCCACTTCCACTTCCACTTCCACTTCCACTTCCACTTCCACTTCCACTTCCACTTCCACTTCCACTTCCACTTCCACTTCCACTTCCACTTCCACTTCCACTTCCACTTCCACTTCCACTTCCACTTCCACTTCCACTTCCACTTCCACTTCCACTTCCACTTCCACTTCCACTTCCACTTCCACTTCCACTTCCACTTCCACTTCCACTTCCACTTCCACTTCCACTTCCACTTCCACTTCCACTTCCACTTCCACTTCCACTTCCACTTCCACTTCCACTTCCACTTCCACTTCCACTTCCACTTCCACTTCCACTTCCACTTCCACTTCCACTTCCACTTCCACTTCCACTTCCACTTCCACTTCCACTTCCACTTCCACTTCCACTTCCACTTCCACTTCCACTTCCACTTCCACTTCCACTTCCACTTCCACTTCCACTTCCACTTCCACTTCCACTTCCACTTCCACTTCCACTTCCACTTCCACTTCCACTTCCACTTCCACTTCCACTTCCACTTCCACTTCCACTTCCACTTCCACTTCCACTTCCACTTCCACTTCCACTTCCACTTCCACTTCCACTTCCACTTCCACTTCCACTTCCACTTCCACTTCCACTTCCACTTCCACTTCCACTTCCACTTCCACTTCCACTTCCACTTCCACTTCCACTTCCACTTCCACTTCCACTTCCACTTCCACTTCCACTTCCACTTCCACTTCCACTTCCACTTCCACTTCCACTTCCACTTCCACTTCCACTTCCACTTCCACTTCCACTTCCACTTCCACTTCCACTTCCACTTCCACTTCCACTTCCACTTCCACTTCCACTTCCACTTCCACTTCCACTTCCACTTCCACTTCCACTTCCACTTCCACTTCCACTTCCACTTCCACTTCCACTTCCACTTCCACTTCCACTTCCACTTCCACTTCCACTTCCACTTCCACTTCCACTTCCACTTCCACTTCCACTTCCACTTCCACTTCCACTTCCACTTCCACTTCCACTTCCACTTCCACTTCCACTTCCACTTCCACTTCCACTTCCACTTCCACTTCCACTTCCACTTCCATTCCACTTCCACTTCCACTTCCACTTCCACTTCCACTTCCACTTCCACTTCCACTTCCACTTCCACTTCCACTTCCACTTCCACTTCCACTTCCACTTCCACTTCCACTTCCACTTCCACTTCCACTTCCACTTCCACTTCCACTTCCACTTCCACTTCCACTTCCACTTCCACTTCCACTTCCACTTCCACTTCCACTTCCACTTCCACTTCCACTTCCACTTCCACTTCCACTTCCACTTCCACTTCCACTTCCACTTCCACTTCCACTTCCACTTCCACTTCCACTTCCACTTCCACTTCCACTTCCACTTCCACTTCCACTTCCACTTCCACTTCCACTTCCACTTCCACTTCCACTTCCACTTCCACTTCCACTTCCACTTCCACTTCCACTTCCACTTCCACTTCCACTTCCACTTCCACTTCCACTTCCACTTCCACTTCCACTTCCACTTCCACTTCCACTTCCACTTCCACTTCCACTTCCACTTCCACTTCCACTTCCACTTCCACTTCCACTTCCACTTCCACTTCCACTTCCACTTCCACTTCCACTTCCACTTCCACTTCCACTTCCACTTCCACTTCCACTTCCACTTCCACTTCCACTTCCACTTCCACTTCCACTTCCACTTCCACTTCCACTTCCACTTCCACTTCCACTTCCACTTCCACTTCCACTTCCACTTCCACTTCCACTTCCACTTCCACTTCCACTTCCACTTCCACTTCCACTTCCACTTCCACTTCCACTTCCACTTCCACTTCCACTTCCACTTCCACTTCCACTTCCACTTCCACTTCCACTTCCACTTCCACTTCCACTTCCACTTCCACTTCCACTTCCACTTCCACTTCCACTTCCACTTCCACTTCCACTTCCACTTCCACTTCCACTTCCACTTCCACTTCCACTTCCACTTCCACTTCCACTTCCACTTCCACTTCCACTTCCACTTCCACTTCCACTTCCACTTCCACTTCCACTTCCACTTCCACTTCCACTTCCACTTCCACTTCCACTTCCACTTCCACTTCCACTTCCACTTCCACTTCCACTTCCACTTCCACTTCCACTTCCACTTCCACTTCCACTTCCACTTCCACTTCCACTTCCACTTCCACTTCCACTTCCACTTCCACTTCCACTTCCACTTCCACTTCCACTTCCACTTCCACTTCCACTTCCACTTCCACTTCCACTTCCACTTCCACTTCCACTTCCACTTCCACTTCCACTTCCACTTCCACTTCCACTTCCACTTCCACTTCCACTTCCACTTCCACTTCCACTTCCACTTCCACTTCCACTTCCACTTCCACTTCCACTTCCACTTCCACTTCCACTTCCACTTCCACTTCCACTTCCACTTCCACTTCCACTTCCACTTCCACTTCCACTTCCACTTCCACTTCCACTTCCACTTCCACTTCCACTTCCACTTCCACTTCCACTTCCACTTCCACTTCCACTTCCACTTCCACTTCCACTTCCACTTCCACTTCCACTTCCACTTCCACTTCCACTTCCACTTCCACTTCCACTTCCACTTCCACTTCCACTTCCACTTCCACTTCCACTTCCACTTCCACTTCCACTTCCACTTCCACTTCCACTTCCACTTCCACTTCCACTTCCACTTCCACTTCCACTTCCACTTCCACTTCCACTTCCACTTCCACTTCCACTTCCACTTCCACTTCCACTTCCACTTCCACTTCCACTTCCACTTCCACTTCCACTTCCACTTCCACTTCCACTTCCACTTCCACTTCCACTTCCACTTCCACTTCCACTTCCACTTCCACTTCCACTTCCACTTCCACTTCCACTTCCACTTCCACTTCCACTTCCACTTCCACTTCCACTTCCACTTCCACTTCCACTTCCACTTCCACTTCCACTTCCACTTCCACTTCCACTTCCACTTCCACTTCCACTTCCACTTCCACTTCCACTTCCACTTCCACTTCCACTTCCACTTCCACTTCCACTTCCACTTCCACTTCCACTTCCACTTCCACTTCCACTTCCACTTCCACTTCCACTTCCACTTCCACTTCCACTTCCACTTCCACTTCCACTTCCACTTCCACTTCCACTTCCACTTCCACTTCCACTTCCACTTCCACTTCCACTTCCACTTCCACTTCCACTTCCACTTCCACTTCCACTTCCACTTCCACTTCCACTTCCACTTCCACTTCCACTTCCACTTCCACTTCCACTTCCACTTCCACTTCCACTTCCACTTCCACTTCCACTTCCACTTCCACTTCCACTTCCACTTCCACTTCCACTTCCACTTCCACTTCCACTTCCACTTCCACTTCCACTTCCACTTCCACTTCCACTTCCACTTCCACTTCCACTTCCACTTCCACTTCCACTTCCACTTCCACTTCCACTTCCACTTCCACTTCCACTTCCACTTCCACTTCCACTTCCACTTCCACACTTCCACTTCCACTTCCACTTCACTTCCACTTCCACTTCACTTCCACTTCCACTTCCACTTCCACTTCCACTTCCACTTCCACTTCCACTTCCACTTCCACTTCCACTTCCACTTCCACTTCCACTTCCACTTCCACTTCCACTTCCACTTCCACTTCCCACTTCCACTTCCACTTCCACTTCCACTTCCACTTCCACTTCCACTTCCACTTCCACTTCCACTTCCACTTCCACTTCCACTTCCACTTCCACTTCCACTTCCACTTCCACTTCCACTTCCACTTCCACTTCCACTTCCACTTCCACTTCCACTTCCACTTCCACTTCCACTTCCACTTCCACTTCCACTTCCACTTCCACTTCCACTTCCACTTCCACTTCCACTTCCACTTCCACTTCCACTTCCACTTCCACTTCCACTTCCACTTCCACTTCCACTTCCACTTCCACTTCCACTTCCACTTCCACTTCCACTTCCACTTCCACTTCCACTTCCACTTCCACTTCCACTTCCACTTCCACTTCCACTTCCACTTCCACTTCCACTTCCACTTCACTTCCACTTCCACTTCCACTTCCACTTCCACTTCCACTTCACCGGTGGGTACCCGGCGGCACTGGGGATCGAACCCCGCACCTCCCGCATGCGAGGCGGATGCTCAACCACTTGGCCACCGCTGCGGTTATATAATGAGAAGCCATCCTTTCTGTACTACCAAATTATTTGCTGCACTCTACGCTGTTTTGCAAATTTATGCAAAACTTTGGAACTTCCACTTCCACTTCCACTTCACCGGTGGGTACCCGGCGGCACTGGGGATCGAACCCCGCACCTCCCGCATGCGAGGCGGATGCTCAACCACTTGGCCACCGCTGCGGTTATATAATGAGAAGCCATCCTTTCTGTACTACCAAATTATTTGCTGCACTCTACGCTGTTTTGCAAATTTATGCAAAACTTTGCCACTTCCACTTCCACTTCACCGGTGGGTACTCGGCGGCACTGGGGATCGAACCCCGCACCTCCCGCATGCGAGGCGGATGCTCAACCACTTGGCCACCGCTGCGGTTATATAATGAGAAGCCATCCTTTCTGTACTACCAAATTATTTGCTGCACTCTACGCTGTTTTGCAAATTTATGCAAAACTTTGCCACTTCCACTTCCACTTCACCGGTGGGTACCCGGCGGCACTGGGGATCGAACCCCGCACCTCCCGCATGCGAGGCGGATGCCCAACCACTTGGCCACCGCTGCGGTTATATAATGAGAAGCCATCCTTTCTGTACTACCAAATTATTTGCTGCACTCTACGCTGTTTTGCAAATTTATGCAAAACTTTGCCACTTCCACTTCCACTTCACGGGTGGGTACCCGGCGGCACTGGGGATCGAACCCCGCACCTCCCGCATGCGAGGCGGATGCTCAACCACTTGGCCACCGCTGCGGTTATATAATGAGAAGCCATCCTTTCTGTACTACCAAATTATTTGCTGCACTCTACGCTGTTTTGCAAATTTATGCAAAACTTTGGAACTTCCACTTCCACTTCCACTTCACCGGTGGGTACCCGGCGGCACTGGGGATCGAACCCCGCACCTCCCGCATGCGAGGCGGATGCTCAACCACTTGGCCACCGCTGCGGTTATATAATGAGAAGCCATCCTTTCTGTACTACCAAATTATTTGCTGCACTCTACGCTGTTTTGCAAATTTATGCAAAACTTTGCCACTTCCACTTCCACTTCCACTTCCACTTCACCGGTGGGTACCCGGCGGCACTGGGGATCGAACCCCGCACCTCCCGCATGCGAGGCGGATGCTCAACCACTTGGCCACCGCTGCGGTTATATAATGAGAAGCCATCCTTTCTGTACTACCAAATTATTTGCTGCACTCTACGCTGTTTTGCAACTTTATGCAAAACTTTGGAACTTCCACTTCCACTTCACCGGTGGGTACCCGGCGGCACTGGGGATCGAACCCCGCACCTCCCGCATGCGAGGCGGATGCTCAACCACTTGGCCACCGCTGCGGTTATATAATGAGAAGCCATCCTTTCTCTACTACCAAATTATTTGCTGCGCTCTACGCTGTTTTGCAAATTTTTGCAAAACTTTGGAACTTCCACTTCACCGGTGGGTACCCGGCGGCACTGGGGATCGAACCCCGCACCTCCCGCATGCGAGGCGGATGCTCAACCACTTGGCCACCGCTGCGGTTATATAATGAGAAGCCATCCTTTCTGTACTACCAAATTATTTGCTGCACTCTACGCTGTTTTGCAAATTTATGCAAAACTTTGGAACTTCCACTTCCACTTCCACTTCACCGGTGGGTACCCGGCGGCACTGGGGATCGAACCCCGCACCTCCCGCATGCGAGGCGGATGCTCAACCACTTGGCCACCGCTGCGGTTATATAATGAGAAGCCATCCTTTCTGTACTACCAAATTATTTGCTGCACTCTACGCTGTTTTGCAAATTTATGCAAAACTTTGCCACTTCCACTTCCACTTCACCGGTGGGTACCCGGCGGCACTGGGGATCGAACCCCGCACCTCCCGCATGCGAGGCGGATGCTCAACCACTTGGCCACCGCTGCGGTTATATAATGAGAAGCCATCCTTTCTGTACTACCAAATTATTTGCTGCACTCTACGCTGTTTTGCAAATTTATGCAAAACTTTGGAACTTCCACTTCACCGGTGGGTACCCGGCGGCACTGGGGATCGAACCCCGCACCTCCCGCATGCGAGGCGGATGCTCAACCACTTGGCCACCGCTGCGGTTATATAATGAGAAGCCATCTTTTCTGTACTACCAAATTATTTGCTGCACTCTACGCTGTTTTGCAAATTTATGCAAAACTTTGGAACTTCCACTTCCACTTCCACTTCACCGGTGGGTACCCGGCGGCACTGGGGATCGAACCCCGCACCTCCCGCATGCGAGGCGGATGCTCAACCACTTGGCCACCGCTGCGGTTATATAATGAGAAGCCATCCTTTCTGTACTACCAAATCATTTGCTGTACTCTACGCTGTTTTGCAAATTTATGCAAAACTTTGGAACTTCCACTTCCACTTCCACTTCACCGGTGGGTACCCGGCGGCACTGGGGATCGAACCCCGCACCTCCCGCATGCGAGGCGGATGCTCAACCACTTGGCCACCGCTGCGGTTATATAATGAGAAGCCATCCTTTCTGTACTACCAAATTATTTGCTGCACTCTACGCTGTTTTGCAAATTTATGCAAAACTTCGGAACTTCCACTTCCACTTCCACTTCACCGGTGGGTACCCGGCGGCACTGGGGATCGAACCCCGCACCTCCCGCATGCGAGGCGGATGCTCAACCACTTGGCCACCGCTGCGGTTATATAATGAGAAGCCATCCTTTCTGTACTACCAAATTATTTGCTGCACTCTACGCTGTTTTGCAAATTTATGCAAAACTTTGCCACTTCCACTTCCACTTCACGGGTGGGTACCCGGCGGCACTGGGGATCGAACCCCGCACCTCCCGCATGCGAGGCGGATGCTCAACCACTTGGCCACCGCTGCGGTTATATAATGAGAAGCCATCCTTTCTGTACTACCAAATTATTTGCTGCACTCTACGCTGTTTTGCAAATTTATGCAAAACTTTGGAACTTCCACTTCCACTTCACCGGTGGGTACCCGGCGGCACTGGGGATCGAACCCCGCACCTCCCGCATGCGAGGCGGATGCTCAACCACTTGGCCACCGCTGCGGTTATATAATGAGAAGCCATCCTTTCTGTACTACCAAATTATTCGCTGCACTCTACGCTGTTTTGCAAATTTATGCAAAACTTTGCCACTTCCACTTCCACTTCACCGGTGGGTACCCGGCGGCACTGGGGATCGAACCCCGCACCTCCCGCATGCGAGGTGGATGCTCAACCACTTGGCCACCGCTGCGGTTATATAATGAGAAGCCATCCTTTCTGTACTACCAAATTATTTGCTGCACTCTACGCTGTTTTGCAAATTTATGCAAAACTTTGGAACTTCCACTTCCACTTCACCGGTGGGTACCCGGCGGCACTGGGGATCGAACCCCGCACCTCCCGCATGCGAGGCGGATGCTCAACCACTTGGCCACCGCTGCGGTTATATAATGAGAAGCCATCCTTTCTCTACTACCAAATTATTTGCTGCGCTCTACGCTGTTTTGCAAATTTTTGCAAAACTTTGGAACTTCCACTTCCACTTCCACTTCACCGGTGGGTACCCGGCGGCACTGGGGATCGAACCCCGCACCTCCCGCATGCGAGGCGGATGCTCAACCACTTGGCCACCGCTGCGGTTATATAATGAGAAGCCATCCTTTCTGTACTACCAAATTATTTGCTGCACTCTACGCTGTTTTGCAAATTTATGCAAAACTTTGGAACTTCCACTTCCACTTCCACTTCACCGGTGGGTACCCGGCGGCACTGGGGATCGAACCCCGCACCTCCCGCATGCGAGGCGGACGCTCAACCACTTGGCCACCGCTGCGGTTATATAATGAGAAGCCATCCTTTCTGTACTACCAAATTATTTGCTGCACTCTACGCTGTTTTGCAAATTTATGCAAAACTTTGCCACTTCCACTTCCACTTCACCGGTGGGTACCCGGCGGCACTGGGGATCGAACCCCGCACCTCCCGCATGCGAGGCGGATGCTCAACCACTTGGCTACCGCTGCGGTTATATAATGAGAAGCCATCCTTTCTGTACTACCAAATTATTTGCTGCACTCTACGCTGTTTTGCAAATTTATGCAAAACTTTGGAACTTCCACTTCTACTTCACCGGTGGGTACCCGGCGGCACTGGGGATCGAACCCCGCACCTCCCGCATGCGAGGCGGATGCTCAACCACTTGGCCACCGCTGCGGTTACATAATGAGAAGCCATCTTTTCTGTACTACCAAATTATTTGCTGCACTCTACGCTGTTTTGCAAATTTTTGCAAAACTTTGGAACTTCCACTTCCACTTCACCGGTGGGTACCCGGCGGCACTGGGGATCGAACCCCGCACCTCCCGCATGCGAGGCGGATGCTCAACCACTTGGCCACCGCTGCGGTTATATAATGAGAAGCCATCCTTTCTGTACTACCGAATCATTTGCTGTACTCTACGCTGTTTTGCAAATTTATGCAAAACTTTGGAACTTCCACTTCCACTTCCACTTCACCGGTGGGTACCCGGCGGCACTGGGGATCGAACCCCGCACCTCCCGCATGCGAGGCGGATGCTCAACCACTTGGCCACCGCTGCGGTTATATAATGAGAAGCCATCCTTTCTCTACTACCAAATTATTTGCTGCGCTCTACGCTGTTTTGCAAATTTTTGCAAAACTTTGGAACTTCCACTTCCACTTCACCGGTGGGTACCCGGCGGCACTGGGGATCGAACCCCGCACCTCCCGCATGCGAGGCGGATGCTCAACCACTTGGCCACCGCTGCGGTTATATAATGAGAAGCCATCCTTTCTGTACTACCAAATTATTTGCTGCACTCTACGCTGTTTTGCAAATTTATGCAAAACTTTGGAACTTCCACTTCCACTTCCACTTCACCGGTGGGTACCCGGCGGCGCTGGGGATCGAACCCCGCACCTCCCGCATGCGAGGCGGATGCTCAACCACTTGGCCACCGCTGCGGTTATATAATGAGAAGCCATCCTTTCTGTACTACCAAATTATTTGCTGCACTCTACGCTGTTTTGCAAATTTATGCAAAACTTTGCCGCTTCCACTTCCACTTCACCGGTGGGTACCCGGCGGCACTGGGGATCGAACCCCGCACCTCCCGCATGCGAGGCGGATGCTCAACCACTTGGCCACCGCTGCGGTTATATAATGGGAAGCCATCCTTTCTGTACTGCCAAATTATTTGCTGCACTCTACGCTGTTTTGCAAATTTATGCAAAACTTTGGAACTTCCACTTCCACTACCACTTCACCGGTGGGTACCCGGCGGCACTGGGGATCGAACCCCGCACCTCCCGCATGCGAGGCGGATGCTCAACCACTTGGCCACCGCTGCGGTTATATAATGAGAAGCCATCCTTTCTGTACTACCAAATTATTTGCTGCACTCTACGCTGTTTTGCAAATTTATGCAAAACTTTGGAACTTCCACTTCCACTTCCACTTCACCGGTGGGTACCCGGCGGCACTGGGGATCGAACCCCGCACCTCCCGCATGCGAGGCGGATGCTCAACCACTTGGCCACCACTGCGGTTATATAATGAGAAGCCATCCTTTCTGTACTACCAAATTATTTGCTGCACTCAACGCTGTTTTGCAGATTTATGCAAAACTTTGGAACTTCCACTTCCACTTCACCGGTGGGTACCCGGCGGCACTGGGGATCGAACCCCGCACCTCCCGCATGCGAGGCGGATGCTCAACCACTTGGCCACCGCTGCGGTTATATAATGAGAAGCCATCCTTTCTGTACTACCAAATTATTTGCTGCACTCTACGCTGTTTTGCAAATTTATGCAAAACTTTAGAACTTCCACTTCACCGGTGGGTACCCGGCGGCACTGGGGATCGAACCCCGCACCTCCCGCATGCGAGGCGGATGCTCAACCACTTGGCCACCGCTGCGGTTATATAATGAGAAGCCATCCTTTCTGTACTACCAAATTATTTGCTGCACTCTACGCTGTTTTGCAAATTTATGCAAAACTTTGGAACTTCCACTTCCACTTCCACTTCACCGGTGGGTACCCGGCGGCACTGGGGATCGAACCCCGCACCTCCCGCATGCGAGACGGATGCTCAACCACTTGGCCACCGCTGCGGTTATATAATGAGAAGCCATCCTTTCTGTACTACCAAATTATTTGCTGCACTCTACGCTGTTTTGCAAATTTATGCAAAACTTTGGAACTTCCACTTCCACTTCCACTTCACCGGTGGGTACCCGGCGGCACTGGGGATCGAACCCCGCACCTCCCGCATGCGAGGCGGATGCTCAACCACTTGGCCACCGCTGCGGTTATATAATGAGAAGCCATCCTTTCAGTACTACCAAATTATTTGCTGCACTCTACGCTGTTTTGCAAATTTATGCAAAACTTTGGAACTTCCACTTCCACTTCCACTTCCACTTCACCGGTGGGTACCCGGCGGCACTGGGGATCGAACCCCGCACCTCCCGCATGCGAGGCGGATGCTCAACCACTTGGCCACCGCTGCGGTTATATAATGAGAAGTCATCCTTTCTGTACTACCAAATTATTTGCTGCACTCTACGCTGTTTTGCAAATTTATGCAAAACTTTGGAACTTCCACTTCCACTTCACCGGTGGGTACCCGGCGGCACTGGGGATCGAACCCCGCACCTCCCGCATGCGAGGCGGATGCTCAACCACTTGGCCACCGCTGCGGTTATATAATGAGAAGCCATCCTTTCTGTACTACCAAATTATTTGCTGCACTCTACGCTGTTTTGCAAATTTATGCAAAACTTTGGAACTTCCACTTCCACTTCCACTTCACCGGTGGGTACCCGGCGGCACTGGGGATCGAACTCCGCACCTCCCGCATGCGAGGCGGATGCTCAACCACTTGGCCACCGCTGCGGTTATATAATGAGAAGCCATCCTTTCTGTACTACCAAATTATTTGCTGCACTCTACGCTGTTTTGCAAATTTATGCAAAACTTTGCCACTTCCACTTCCACTTCCACTTCACCGGTGGGTACCCGGCGGCACTGGGGATCGAACCCCGCACCTCCCGCATGCGAGGCGGATGCTCAACCACTTGGCCACCGCTGCGGTTATATAATGAGAAGCCATCCTTTCTGTACTACCAAATTATTTGCTGCACTCTACGCTGTTTTGCAAATTTATGCAAAACTTTGGAACTTCCACTTCCACTTCCACTTCACCGGTGGGTACCCGGCGGCACTGGGGATCGAACCCCGCACCTCCCGCATGCGAGGCGGATGCTCAACCACTTGGCCACCGCTGCGGTTATATAATGAGAAGCCATCCTTTCTGTACTGCCAAATTATTTGCTGCACTCTACGCTGTTTTGCAAATTTATGCAAAACTTTGCCACTTCCACTTCCACTTCCACTTCACCGGTGGGTACCCGGCGGCACTGGGGATCGAACCCCGCACCTCCCGCATGCGAGGCGGATGCCCAACCACTTGGCCACCGCTGCGGTTATATAATGAGAAGCCATCCTTTCTGTACTACCAAATTATTTGCTGCACTCTACGCTGTTTTGCAAATTTATGCAAAACTTTGGAACTTCCACTTCCACTTCACCGGTGGGTACCCGGCGGCGCTGGGGATCGAACCCCGCACCTCCCGCATGCGAGGCGGATGCTCAACCACTTGGCCACCGCTGCGGTTATATAATGAGAAGCCATCCTTTCTGTACTACCAAATTATTTGCTGCACTCTACGCTGTTTTGCAAATTTATGCAAAACTTTGCCACTTCCACTTCCACTTCACCGGTGGGTACCCGGCGGCACTGGGGATCGAACCCCGCACCTCCCGCATGCGAGGCGGATGCTCAACCACTTGGCCACCGCTGCGGTTATATAATGGGAAGCCATCCTTTCTGTACTGCCAAATTATTTGCTGCACTCTACGCTGTTTTGCAAATTTATGCAAAACTTTGGAACTTCCACTTCCACTACCACTTCACCAGTGGGTACCCGGCGGCACTGGGGATCGAACCCCGCACCTCCCGCATGCGAGGCGGATGCTCAACCACTTGGCCACCGCTGCGGTTATATAATGAGAAGCCATCCTTTCTGTACTACCAAATTATTTGCTGCACTCTACGCTGTTTTGCAAATTTATGCAAAACTTTGGAACTTCCACTTCCACTTCCACTTCACCGGTGGGTACCCGGCGGCACTGGGGATCGAACCCCGCACCTCCCGCATGCGAGGCGGATGCTCAACCACTTGGCCACCACTGCGGTTATATAATGAGAAGCCATCCTTTCTGTACTACCAAATTATTTGCTGCACTCTATGCTGTTTTGCAGATTTATGCAAAACTTTGGAACTTCCACTTCCACTTCACCGGTGGGTACCCGGCGGCACTGGGGATCGAACCCCGCACCTCCCGCATGCGAGGCGGATGCTCAACCACTTGGCCACCGCTGCGGTTATATAATGAGAAGCCATCCTTTCTGTACTACCAAATTATTTGCTGCACTCTACGCTGTTTTGCAAATTTATGCAAAACTTTGGAACTTCCACTTCCACTTCCACTTCACCGGTGGGTACCCGGCGGCACTGGGGATCGAACCCCGCACCTCCCGCATGCGAGACGGATGCTCAACCACTTGGCCACCGCTGCGGTTATATAATGAGAAGCCATCCTTTCTGTACTACCAAATTATTTGCTGCACTCTACGCTGTTTTGCAAATTTATGCAAAACTTTGGAACTTCCACTTCCACTTCCACTTCACCGGTGGGTACCCGGCGGCACTGGGGATCGAACCCCGCACCTCCCGCATGCGAGGCGGATGCTCAACCACTTGGCCACCGCTGCGGTTATATAATGAGAAGCCATCCTTTCAGTACTACCAAATTATTTGCTGCACTCTACGCTGTTTTGCAAATTTATGCAAAACTTTGGAACTTCCACTTCCACTTCCACTTCCACTTCCACTTCACCGGTGGGTACCCGGCGGCACTGGGGATCGAACCCCGCACCTCCCGCATGCGAGGCGGATGCTCAACCACTTGGCCACCGCTGCGGTTATATAATGAGAAGTCATCCTTTCTGTACTACCAAATTATTTGCTGCACTCTACGCTGTTTTGCAAATTTATGCAAAACTTTGGAACTTCCACTTCCACTTCACCGGTGGGTACCCGGCGGCACTGGGGATTGAACCCCGCACCTCCCGCATGCGAGGCGGATGCTCATCCACTTGGCCACCGCTGCGGTTATATAATGAGAAGCCATCCTTTCTGTACTACCAAATTATTTGCTGCACTCTACGCTGTTTTGCAAATTTATGCAAAATTTTGGAACTTCCACTTCCACTTCCACTTCACCGGTGGGTACCCGGCGGCACTGGGGATCGAACTCCGCACCTCCCGCATGCGAGGCGGATGCTCAACCACTTGGCCACCGCTGCGGTTATATAATGAGAAGCCATCCTTTCTGTACTACCAAATTATTTGCTGCACTCTACGCTGTTTTGCAAATTTATGCAAAACTTTGCCACTTCCACTTCCACTTCACCGGTGGGTACCCGGCGGCACTGGGGATCGAACCCCGCACCTCCCGCATGCGAGGCGGATGCTCAACCACTTGGCCACCGCTGCGGTTATATAATGAGAAGCCATCCTTTCTGTACTACCAAATTATTTGCTGCACTCTACGCTGTTTTGCAAATTTATGCAAAACTTTGGAACTTCCACTTCCACTTCCACTTCACCGGTGGGTACCCGGCGGCACTGGGGATCGAACCCCGCACCTCCCGCATGCGAGGCGGATGCTCAACCACTTGGCCACCGCTGCGGTTATATAATGAGAAGCCATCCTTTCTGTACTACCAAATTATTTGCTGCACTCTACGCTGTTTTGCAAATTTATGCAAAACTTTGGAACTTCCACTTCCACTTCCACTTCACCGGTGGGTACCCGGCGGCACTGGGGATCGAACCCCGCACCTCCCGCATGCGAGGCGGATGCTCAACCACTTGGCCACCGCTGCGGTTATATAATGAGAAGCCATCCTTTCTGTACTACCAAATTATTTGCTGCACTCTACGCTGTTTTGCAAATTTATGCAAAACTTTGCCACTTCCACTTCACCGGTGGGTACCCGGCGGCACTGGGGATCGAATCCCGCACCTCCCGCATGCGAGGCGGATGCTCAACCACTTGGCCACCGCTGCGGTTATATAATGAGAAGCCATCCTTTCTGTACTACCAAATTATTTGCTGCACTCTACGCTGTTTTGCAAATTTATGCAAAACTTTGCCACTTCCACTTCCACTTCCACTTCCACTTCACCGGTGGGTACCCGGCGGCACTGGGGATCGAACCCCGCACCTCCCGAATGCGAGGCGGATGCCCAACCACTTGGCCACCGCTGCGGTTATATAATGAGAAGCCATCCTTTCTGTACTACCAAATTATTTGCTGCACTGTACGCTGTTTTGCAAATTTATGCAAAACTTTGCCACTTCCACTTCCAGTTCCACTTCACGGGTGGGTACCCGGCGGCACTGGGGATCGAACCCCGCACCTCCCGCATGCGAGGCGGATGCTCAACCACTTGGCCACCGCTGCGGTTATATAATGAGAAGCCATCCTTTCTGTACTACCAAATTATTTGCTGCACTCTACGCTGTTTTGCAAATTTATGCAAAACTTTGCCACTTCCACTTCCACTTCACCGGTGGGTACCCGGCGGCACTGGGGATCGAACCCCGCACCTCCCGCATGCGAGGCGGATGCTCAACCACTTGGCCACCGCTGCGGTTATATAATGAGAAGCCATCCTTTCTGTACTACCAAATTATTTGCTGCACTCTACGCTGTTTTGCAAATTTATGCAAAACTTTGGAACTTCCACTTCCACTTCCACTTCACCGGTGGGTACCCGGCGGCACTGGGGATCGAACCCCGCACCTCCCGCATGCGAGGCGGATGCTCAACCACTTGGCCACCGCTGCGGTTATATAATGAGAAGCCATCCTTTCTGTACTACCAAATTATTTGCTGCACTCTACGCTGTTTTGCAAATTTATGCAAAATTTTGGAACTTCCACTTCCACTTCCACTTCACCGGTGGGTACCCGGCGGCACTGGGGATCGAACCCCGCACCTCCCGCATGCGAGGCGGATGCTCAACCACTTGGCCACCGCTGCGGTTATATAATGAGAAGCCATCCTTTCTGTACTACCAAATTATTTGCTGCACTCTACGCTGTTTTGCAAATTTATGCAAAACTTTGGAACTTCCACTTCCACTTCCACTTCACCGGTGGGTACCCGGCGGCACTGGGGATCGAACCCCGCACCTCCCGCATGCGAGGCGGATGCTCAACCACTTGGCCACCGCTGCGGTTATATAATGAGAAGCCATCCTTTCTGTACTACCAAATTATTTGCTGCACTCTACGCTGTTTTGCAAATTTATGCAAAACTTTGGAACTTCCACTTCCACTTCCACTTCACCGGTGGGTACCCGGCGGCACTGGGGATCGAACCCCGCACCTCCCGCATGCGAGGCGGATGCTCAACCACTTGGCCAACGCTGCGGTTATATAATGAGAAGCCATCCTTTCTGTACTACCAAATTATTTGCTGCACTCTACGCTGTTTTGCAAATTTATGCAAAACTTTGGAACTTCCACTTCCACTTCCACTTCACCGGTGGGTACCCGGCGGCACTGGGGATCGAACCCCGCACCTCCCGCATGCGAGGCGGATGCTCAACCACTTGGCCACCGCTGCGGTTATATAATGAGAAGCCATCCTTTCTGTACTACCAAATTATTTGCTGCACTCTACGCTGTTTTGCAAATTTATGCAAAACTTTGGAACTTCCACTTCCACTTCACCGGTGGGTACCCGGCGGCACTGGGGATCGAACCCCGCACCTCCCGCATGCGAGGCGGATGCTCAACCACTTGGCCACCGCTGCGGTTATATAATGAGAAGCCATCCTTTCTGTACTACCAAATTATTTGCTGCACTCTACGCTGTTTTGCAAATTTATGCAAAACTTTGGAACTTCCACTTCCACTTCACCGGTGGGTACCCGGCGGCACTGGGGATCGAACCCCGCACCTCCCGCATGCGAGGCGGATGCTCAACCATTTGGCCACCGCTGCGGTTATATAATGAGAAGCCATCCTTTCTCTACTACCAAATTATTTGCTGCGCTCTACGCTGTTTTGCAAATTTATGCAAAACTTTGGAACTTCCACTTCCACTTCACCGGTGGGTACCCGGCGGCACTGGGGATCGAACCCCGCACCTCCCGCATGCGAGGCGGATGCTCAACCACTTGGCCACCGCTGCGGTTATATAATGAGAAGCCATCCTTTCTGTACTACCAAATTATTTGCTGCACTCTACGCTGTTTTGCAAATTTATGCAAAACTTTGGAACTTCCACTTCCACTTCCACTTCACCGGTGGGTACCCGGCGGCACTGGGGATCGAACCCCGCACCTCCCGCATGCGAGGCGGATGCTCAACCACTTGGCCACCGCTGCGGTTACATAATGAGAAGCCATCCTTTCTGTACTACCAAATTATTTGCTGCACTCTACGCTGTTTTGCAAATTTATGCAAAACTTTGCCACTTCCACTTCCACTTCCACTTCACCGGTGGGTACCCAGCGGCACTGGGGATCGAACCCCGCACCTCCCGCATGCGACGCGGATGCTCAACCACTTGGCCACCGCTGCGGTTATATAATGAGAAGCCATCCTTTCTGTACTACCAAATTATTTGCTGCACTCTACGCTGTTTTGCAAATTTATGCAAAACTTTGGAACTTCCACTTTCACTTTACCGGTGGGTACCCGGCGGCACTGGGGATCCAACCCCGCACCTCCCGCATGCGAGGGGGATGCTCAACCACTTGGCCACCGCTGCGGTTATATAATGAGAAGCCATTCTTTCTGTACTACCAAATTATTTGCTGCACTCTACGCTGTTTTGCAAATTTATGCAAAACTTTGGAACTTCCACTTCCACTTCCACTTCACCGGTGGGTACCCGGCGGCACTGGGGATCGAAACCCGCACCTCCCGCATGCGAGGCGGATGCTCAACCACTTGGCCACCGCTGCGGTTATATAATGAGAAGCCATCCTTTCTGTACTACCAAATTATTTGCTGCACTCTACGCTGTTTTGCAAATTTATGCAAAACTTTGGAACTTCCACTTCCACTTCACCGGTGGGTACCCGGCGGCACTGGGGATCGAACCCCGCACCTCCCGCATGCGAGGCGGATGCTCAACCACTTGGCCACCGCTGCGGTTATATAATGAGAAGCCATCCTTTCTGTACTACCAAATTATTTGCTGCACTCTACGCTGTTTTGCAAATATTTGCAAAACTTTGCCACTTCCACTTCCACTTCACCGGTGGGTACCCGGCGGCACTGGGGATCGAACCCCGCACCTCCCGCATGCGAGGCGGATGCTCAACCACTTGGCCACCGCTGCGGTTATATAATGAGAAGCCATCCTTTCTGTACTACCAAATTATTTGCTGCACTCTACGCTGTTTTGCAAATTTATGCAAAACTTTGGAACTTCCACTTCCACTTCCACTTCACCGGTGGGTACCCGGCGGCACTGGGGATCGAACCCCGCACCTCCCGCATGCGAGGCGGATGCTCAACCACTTGGCCACCGCTGCGGTTATATAATGAGAAGCCATCCTTTCTGTACTACCAAATTACTTGCTGCACTCTACGCTGTTTTGCAAATTTATGCAAAACTTTGGAACTTCCACTTCCACTTCCACTTCACCGGTGGGTACCCGGCGGCACTGGGGATCGAACCCCGCACCTCCCGCATGCGAGGCGGATGCTCAACCACTTGGCCACCGCTGCGGTTATATAATGAGAAGCCATCCTTTCTGTACTACCAAATTATTTGCTGCACTCTGCGCTGTTTTGCAAATTTATGCAAAACTTTGGAACTTCCACTTCCACTTCCACTTCACCGGTGGGTACCCGGCGGCACTGGGGATCGAACCCCGCACCTCCCGCATGCGAGGCGGATGCTCAACCACTTGGCCACCGCTGCGGTTATATAATGAGAAGCCATCCTTTCTGTACTACCAAATTATTTGCTGCACTCTACGCTGTTTTGCAAATTTATGCAAAACTTTGGAACTTCCACTTCCACTTCACCGGTGGGTACCCGGCGGCACTGGGGATCGAGCCCCGCACCTCCCGCATGCGAGGCGGATGCTCAACCACTTGGCCACCGCTGCGGTTATATAATGAGAAGCCATCCTTTCTGTACTACCAAATTATTTGCTGCACTCTACGCTGTTTTGCAAATTTATGCAAAACTTTGGAACTTCCACTTCCACTTCCACTTCACCGGTGGGTACCCGGCGGCACTGGGGATCGAACCCCGCACCTCCCGCATGCGAGGCGGATGCTCAACCACTTGGCCACCACTGCGGTTATATAATGAGAAGCCATCCTTTCTGTACTACCAAATTATTTGCTGCACTCTACGCTGTTTTGCAAATTTATGCAAAACTTTGGAACTTCCACTTCCACTTCACCGGTGGGTACCCGGCGGCACTGGGGATCGAACCCCGCACCTCCCGCATGCGAGGCGGATGCTCAACCACTTGGCCACCGCTGCGGTTATATAATGAGAAGCCATCCTTTCTGTACTACCAAATTATTTGCTGCACTCTACGCTGTTTTGCAAATTTATGCAAAACTTTGGAACTTCCACTTCCACTTCACCGGTGGGTACCCGGCGGCACTGGGGATCGAACCCCGCACCTCCCGCATGCGAAGCGGATGCTCAACCACTTGGCCACCGCTGCGGTTATATAATGAGAAGCCATACTTTCTCTACTACCAAATTATTTGCTGCGCTCTACGCTGTTTTGCAAATTTATGCAAAACTTTGGAACTTCCACTTCCACTTCACTGGTGGGTACCCGGCGGCACTGGGGATCGAACCCCGCACCTCCCGCAGGCGAGGCGGATGCTCAACCACTTGGCCACCGCTGCGGTTATATAATGAGAAGCCATCCTTTCTGTACTACCAAATTATTTGCTGCACTCTACGCTGTTTTGCAAATTTATGCAAAACTTTGGAACTTCCACTTCCACTTCCACTTCACCGGTGGGTACCCGGCGGCACTGGGGATCGAACCCCGCACCTCCCGCATGCGAGGCGGATGCTCAACCACTTGGCCACCGCTGCGGTTATATAATGAGAAGCCATCCTTTCTGTACTACCAAATTATTTGCTGCACTCTACGCTGTTTTGCAAATTTATGCAAAACTTTGGAACTTCCACTTCCACTTCACCGGTGGGTACCCGGCGGCACTGGGGATCGAACCCCGCACCTCCCGCATGCGAGGCGGATGCTTAACCACTTGGCCACCGCTGCGGTTATATAATGGGAAGCCATCCTTTCTGTACTGCCAAATTATTTGCTGCACTCTACGCTGTTTTGCAAATTTATGCAAAACTTTGGAACTTCCACTTCCACTTCACCGGTGGGTACCCGGCGGCACTGGGGATCGAACCCCGCTCCTCCCGCATGCGAGGCGGATGCTCAACCACTTGGCCACCGCTGCGGTTATATAATGAGAAGCCATCCTTTCTGTACTACCAAATTATTTGCTGCACTCTACGCTGTTTTGCAAATTTATGCAAAACTTTGGAACTTCCACTTCCACTTCATCTTCCACTTCACCGGTGGGTACCCGGCGGCACTGGGGATTGAACCCCGCACCTCCCGCATGCGAGGCGGATGCTCAACCACTTGGCCACCGCTGCGGTTATATAATGAGAAGCCATCCTTTCTGTACTACCAAATTATTTGCTGCACTCTACGCTGTTTTTCAAATTTATGTAAAACTTTGGAACTTCCACTTCCACTTCACCGGTGGGTACCCGGCGGCACTGGGGATCGAACCCCGCACCTCCCGCATGCGAGGCGGATGCTCAACCACTTGGCCACCGCTGCGGTTATATAATGAGAAGCCATCCTTTCTGTACTACCAAATTATTTGCTGCACTCTACGCTGTTTTGCAAATTTATGCAAAACTTTGCCACTTCCACTTCACCGGTGGGTACCCGGCGGCACTGGGGATCGAACCCCGCACCTCCCGCATGCGAGGCGGATGCTCAACCACTTGGCCACCGCTGCGGTTATATAATGAGAAGCCATCCTTTCTGTACTACCAAATTATTTGCTGCACTCTACGCTGTTTTGCAAATTTATGCAAAACTTTGGAACTTCCACTTCCACTTCACCGGTGGGTACCCGGCGGCACTGGGGATCGAACCCCGCACCTCCCGCATGCGAGGCGGATGCTCAACCACTTGGCCACCGCTGCGGTTATATAATGAGAAGCCATCCTTTCTGTACTACCAAATTATTTGCTGCACTCTACGCTGTTTTGCAAATTTATGCAAAACTTTGGAACTTCCACTTCCACTTCACCGGTGGGTACCCGGCGGCACTGGGGATCGAACCCCGCACCTCCCGCATGCGAGTCGGATGCTCAACCACTTGGCCACCGCTGCGGTTATATAATGAGAAGCCATCCTTTCTGTACTACCAAATTATTTGCTGCACTCTACGCTGTTTTGCAAATTTATGCAAAACTTTGGAACTTCCACTTCCACTTCACCGGTGGGTACCCGGCGGCACTGGGGATCGAACCCCGCACCTCCCGCATGCGAGGCGGATGCTCAACCACTTGGCCACCGCTGCGGTTATATAATGAGAAGCCATCCTTTCTGTACTACCAAATTATTTGCTGCACTCTACGCTGTTTTGCAAATTTATGCAAAACTTTGGAACTTCCACTTCCACTTCCACTTCACCGGTGGGTACCCGGCGGCACTGGGGATCGAACCCCGCACCTCCCGCATGCGAGGCGGATGCTCAACCACTTGGCCACCGCTGCGGTTATATAATGAGAAGCCATCCTTTCTGTTCTACCAAATTATTTGCTGCACTCTACGCTGTTTTGCAAATTTATGCAAAACTTTGGAACTTCCACTTCCACTTCACCGGTGGGTACCCGGCGGCACTGGGGATCGAACCCCGCACCTCCCGCATGCGAGGCGGATGCTCAACCACTTGGCCACCGCTGCGGTTATATAATGAGAAGCCATCCTTTCTGTACTACCAAATTATTTGCTGCACTCTACGCTGTTTTGCAAATTTATGCAAAACTTTGGAACTTCCACTTCAACTTCCACTTCACCGGTGGGTACCCGGCGGCACTGGGGATCGAACCCCGCACCTCCCGCATGCGAGGCGGATGCTCAACCACTTGGCCACCGCTGCGGTTATATAATGAGAAGCCATCCTTTCTGTACTACCAAATTATTTGCTGCACTCTACGCTGTTTTGCAAATTTATGCAAAACTTTGGAACTTCCACTTCCACTTCACCGGTGGGTACCCGGCGGCACTGGGGATCGAACCCCGCACCTCCCGCATGCGAGGCGGATGCTCAACCACTTGGCCACCGCTGCGGTTATATAATGAGAAGCCATCCTTTCTGTACTACCAAATTATTTGCTGCGCTCTACGCTGTTTTGCAAATTTATGCAAAACTTTGTAACTTCCACTTCCACTTCACCGGTGGGTACCCGGCGGCACTGGGGATCGAACCCCGCACCTCCCGCATGCGAGGCGGATGCTCAACCACTTGGCCACCGCTGCGGTTATATAATGAGAAGCCATCCTTTCTGTACTACCAAATTATTTGCTGCACTCTGCGCTGTTTTGCAAATTTATGCAAAACTTTGGAACTTCCACTTCCACTTCACCGGTGGGTACCCGGCGGCACTGGGGATCGAACCCCGCACCTCCCGCATGCGAGGCGGATGCTCAACCACTTGGCCACCGCTGCGGTTATATAATGAGAAGCCATCCTTTCTGTACTACCAAATTATTTGCTGCACTCTACGCTGTTTTCCAAATTTATGCAAAACTTTGGAACTTCCACTTCCACTTCCACTTCACCGGTGGGTACCCGGCGGCACTGGGGATCGAGCCCCGCACCTCCCGCATGCGAGGCGGATGCTCAACCACTTGGCCACCGCTGCGGTTATATAATGAGAAGCCATCCTTTCTGTACTACCAAATTATTTGCTGCACTCTACGCTGTTTTGCAAATTTATGCAAAACTTTGGAACTTCCACTTCCACTTCACCGGTGGGTACCCGGCGGCACTGGGGATCGAACCCCGCACCTCCCGCATGCGAGGCGGATGCTCAACCACTTGGCCACCACTGCGGTTATATAATGAGAAGCCATCCTTTCTGTACTACCAAATTATTTGCTGCACTCTACGCTGTTTTGCAAATTTATGCAAAACTTTGGAACTTCCACTTCCACTTCACCGGTGGGTACCCGGCGGCACTGGGGATCGAACCCCGCACCTCCCGCATGCGAGGCGGATGCTCAACCACTTGGCCACCGCTGCGGTTATATAATGAGAAGCCATCCTTTCTGTACTACCAAATTATTTGCTGCACTCTACGCTGTTTTGCAAATTTATGCAAAACTTTGGAACTTCCACTTCCACTTCACCGGTGGGTACCCGGCGGCACTGGGGATCGAACCCCGCACCTCCCGCATGCGAAGCGGATGCTCAACCACTTGGCCACCGCTGCGGTTATATAATGAGAAGCCATACTTTCTCTACTACCAAATTATTTGCTGCGCTCTACGCTGTTTTGCAAATTTATGCAAAACTTTGGAACTTCCACTTCCACTTCACCGGTGGGTACCCGGCGGCACTGGGGATCGAACCCCGCACCTCCCGCATGCGAGGCGGATGCTCAACCACTTGGCCACCGCTGCGGTTATATAATGAGAAGCCATCCTTTCTGTACTACCAAATTATTTGCTGCACTCTACGCTGTTTTGCAAATTTATGCAAAAACTTTGGAACTTCCACTTCCACTTCCACTTCACCGGTGGGTACCCGGCGGCACTGGGGATCGAACCCCGCACCTCCCGCATGCGAGGCGGATGCTCAACCACTTGGCCACCGCTGCGGTTATATAATGAGAAGCCATCCTTTCTGTACTACCAAATTATTTGCTGCACTCTACGCTGTTTTGCAAATTTATGCAAAACTTTGGAACTTCCACTTCCACTTCCACTTCACCGGTGGGTACCCGGCGGCACTGGGGATCGAACCCCGCACCTCCCGCATGCGAGGCGGATGCTTAACCACTTGGCCACCGCTGCGGTTATATAATGGGAAGCCATCCTTTCTGTACTGCCAAATTATTTGCTGCACTCTACGCTGTTTTGCAAATTTATGCAAAACTTTGGAACTTCCACTTCCACTTCACCGGTGGGTACCCGGCGGCACTGGGGATCGAACCCCGCACCTCCCGCATGCGAGGCGGATGCTCAACCACTTGGCCACCGCTGCGGTTATATAATGAGAAGCCATCCTTTCTGTACTACCAAATTATTTGCTGCACTCTACGCTGTTTTGCAAATTTATGCAAAACTTTGGAACTTCCACTTCCACTTCATCTTCCACTTCCACTTCACCGGTGGGTACCCGGCGGCACTGGGGATCGAACCCCGCACCTCCCGCATGCGAGGCGGATGCTCAACCACTTGGCCACCGCTGCGGTTATATAATGAGAAGCCATCCTTTCTGTACTACCAAATTATTTGCTGCACTCTACGCTGTTTTTCAAATTTATGTAAAATTTGGAACTTCCACTTCCACTTCACCGGTGGGTACCCGGCGGCACTGGGGATCGAACCCCGCACCTCCCGCATGCGAGGCGGATGCTCAACCACTTGGCCACCGCTGCGGTTATATAATGAGAAGCCATCCTTTCTGTACTACCAAATTATTTGCTGCACTCTACGCTGTTTTGCAAATTTATGCAAAACTTTGCCACTTCCACTTCCACTTCACCGGTGGGTACCCGGCGGCACTGGGGATCGAACCCCGCACCTCCCGCATGCGAGGCGGATGCTCAACCACTTGGCCACCGCTGCGGTTATATAATGAGAAGCCATCCTTTCTGTACTACCAAATTATTTGCTGCACTCTACGCTGTTTTGCAAATTTATGCAAAACTTTGGAACTTCCACTTCCACTTCACCGGTGGGTACCCGGCGGCACTGGGGATCGAACCCCGCACCTCCCGCATGCGAGGCGGATGCTCAACCACTTGGCCACCGCTGCGGTTATATAATGAGAAGCCATCCTTTCTGTACTACCAAATTATTTGCTGCACTCTACGCTGTTTTGCAAATTTATGCAAAACTTTGGAACTTCCACTTCACCGGTGGGTACCCGGCGGCACTGGGGATCGAACCCCGCACCTCCCGCATGCGAGGCGGATGCTCAACCACTTGGCCACCGCAGCGGTTATATAATGAGAAGCCATCCTTTCTGTACTACCAAATTATTTGCTGCACTCTACGCTGTTTTGCAAATTTATGCAAAACTTTGGAACTTCCACTTCCACTTCCACTTCACCGGTGGGTACCCGGCGGCACTGGGGATCGAACCCCGCACCTCCCGCATGCGAGGCGGATGCTCAACCACTTGGCCCACCGCTGCGGTTATATAATGAGAAGCCATCCTTTCTGTACTACCAAATTATTTGCTGCACTCTACGCTGTTTTGCAAATTTATGCAAAACTTTGGAACTTCCACTTCCACTTCCACTTCACCGGTGGGTACCCGGCGGCACTGGGGATCGAACCCCGCACCTCCCGCATGCGAGGCGGATGCTCAACCACTTGGCCACCGCTTGCGGTTATATAATGAGAAGCCATCCTTTCTGTACTACCAAATTATTTGCTGCACTCTACGCTGTTTTGCAAATTTATGCAAAACTTTGGAACTTCCACTTCCACTTCACCGGTGGGTACCCGGCGGCACTGGGGATCGAACCCCGCACCTCCCGCATGCGAGGCGGATGCTCAACCACTTGGCCACCGCTGCGGTTATATAATGAGAAGCCATCCTTTCTGTACTACCAAATTATTTGCTGCACTCTGCGCTGTTTTGCAAATTTATGCAAAACTTTGGAACTTCCACTTCCACTTCCACTTCACCGGTGGGTACCCGGCGGCACTGGGGATCGAACCCCGCACCTCCCGCATGCGAGGCGGATGCTCAACCACTTGGCCACCGCTGCGGTTATATAATGAGAAGCCATCCTTTCTGTACTACCAAATTATTTGCTGCACTCTACGCTGTTTTGCAAATTTATGCAAAACTTTGGAACTTCCACTTCCACTTCACCGGTGGGTACCCGGCGGCACTGGGGATCGAGCCCCGCACCTCCCGCATGCGAGGCGGATGCTCAACCACTTGGCCACCGCTGCGGTTATATAATGAGAAGCCATCCTTTCTGTACTACCAAATTATTTGCTGCACTCTACGCTGTTTTGCAAATTTATGCAAAACTTTGGAACTTCCACTTCCACTTCCACTTCACCGGTGGGTACCCGGCGGCACTGGGGATCGAACCCCGCACCTCCCGCATGCGAGGCGGATGCTCAACCACTTGGCCACCGCTGCGGTTATATAATGAGAAGCCATCCTTTCTGTACTACCAAATTATTTGCTGCACTCTACGCTGTTTTGCAAATTTATGCAAAACTTTGGAACTTCCACTTCACCGGTGGGTACCCGGCGGCACTGGGGATCGAACCCCGCACCTCCCGCATGCGAGGCGGATGCTCAACCACTTGGCCACCGCTGCGGTTATATAATGAGAAGCCATCCTTTCTCTACTACCAAATTATTTGCTGCGCTCTACGCTGTTTTGCAAATTTTTGCAAAACTTTGGAACTTCCACTTCCACTTCACCGGTGGGTACCCGGCGGCACTGGGGATCGAACCCCGCACCTCCCGCATGCGAGGCGGATGCTCAACCACCTTGGCCACCGCTGCGGTTATATAATGAGAAGCCATCCTTTCTGTACTACCAAATTATTTGCTGCACTCTACGCTGTTTTGCAAATTTATGCAAAACTTTGGAACTTCCACTTCCACTTCACCGGTGGGTACCCGGCGGCACTGGGGATCGAACCCCGCACCTCCCGCATGCGAGGCGGATGCTCAACCACTTGGCCACCGCTGCGGTTATATAATGAGAAGCCATCCTTTCTGTACTACCAAATTATTTGCTGCACTCTACGCTGTTTTGCAAATTTATGCAAAACTTTGCCACTTCCACTTCCACTTCACCGGTGGGTACCCGGCGGCACTGGGGATCGAACCCCGCACCTCCCGCATGCGAGGCGGATGCTCAACCACTTGGCCACCGCTGCGGTTATATAATGAGAAGCCATCCTTTCTGTACTACCAAATTACTTGCTGCACTCTACGCTGTTTTGCAAATTTATGCAAAACTTTGGAACTTCCACTTCCACTTCCACTTCACGGTTTCCACTTCACCGGTGGGTACCCGGCGGCACTGGGGATCGAACCCCGCACCTCCCGCATGCGAGGCGGATGCTCAACCACTTGGCCACCGCTGCGGTTATATAATGAGAAGCCATCCTTTCTGTACTACCAAATTATTTGCTGCACTCTACGCTGTTTTGCAAATTTATGCAAAACTTTGGAACTTCCACTTCCACTTCACCGGTGGGTACCCGGCGGCACTGGGGATCGAACCCCGCACCTCCCGCATGCGAGGCGGATGCTCAACCACTTGGCCACCGCTGCGGTTATATAATGAGAAGCCATCCTTTCTGTACTACCAAATTATTTGCTGCACTCTACGCTGTTTTGCAAATTTATGCAAAACTTTGGAACTTCCACTTCCACTTCACCGGTGGGTACCCGGCGGCACTGGGGATCGAACCCCGCACCTCCCGCATGCGAGGCGGATGCTCAACCACTTGGCCACCGCTGCGGTTATATAATGAGAAGCCATCCTTTCTGTACTACCAAATTATTTGCTGCACTCTACGCTGTTTTGCAAATTTATGCAAAACTTTGGAACTTCCACTTCCACTTCACCGGTGGGTACCCGGCGGCACTGGGGATCGAACCCCGCACCTCCCGCATGCGAGGCGGATGCTCAACCACTTGGCCACCGCTGCGGTTATATAATGAGAAGCCATCCTTTCTGTACTACCAAATTATTTGCTGCACTCTACGCTGTTTTGCAAATTTATGCAAAACTTTGGAACTTCCACTTCCACTTCACCGGTGGGTACCCGGCGGCACTGGGGATCGAACCCCGCACCTCCCGCATGCGAGGCGGATGCTCAACCACTTGGCCACCGCTGCGGTTATATAATGAGAAGCCATCCTTTCTGTACTACCAAATTATTTGCTGCACTCTACGCTGTTTTGCAAATTTATGCAAAACTTTGGAACTTCCACTTCCACTTCACCGGTGGGTACCCGGCGGCACTGGGGATCGAACCCCGCACCTCCCGCATGCGAGGCGGATGCTCAACCACTTGGCCACCGCTGCGGTTATATAATGAGAAGCCATCCTTTCTGTACTACCAAATTATTTGCTGCACTCTACGCTGTTTTGCAAATTTATGCAAAACTTTGCTTCACTTCCACTTCCACTTCACCGGTGGGTACCCGGCGGCACTGGGGATCGAACCCCGCACCTCCCGCATGCGAGGCGGATGCTCAACCACTTGGCCACCGCTGCGGTTATATAATGAGAAGCCATCCTTTCTGTACTACCAAATTATTTGCTGCACTCTACGCTGTTTTGCAAATTTATGCAAAACTTTGGAACTTCCACTTCCACTTCACCGGTGGGTACCCGGCGGCACTGGGGATCGAACCCCGCACCTCCCGCATGCGAGGCGGATGCTCAACCACTTGGCCACCGCTGCGGTTATATAATCTGCGGTTATATAATGAGAAGCCATCCTTTCTGTACTACCAAATTATTTGCTGCACTCTACGCTGTTTTGCAAATTTATGCAAAACTTTGGAACTTCCACTTCCACTTCCACTTCACCGGTGGGTACCCGGCGGCACTGGGGATCGAACCCCGCACCTCCCGCATGCGAGGCGGATGCTCAACCACTTGGCCACCGCTGCGGTTATATAATGAGAAGCCATCCTTTCTGTACTACCAAATTATTTGCTGCACTCTACGCTGTTTTGCAAATTTATGCAAAACTTTGGAACTTCCACTTCCACTTCACCGGTGGGTACCCGGCGGCACTGGGGATCGAACCCCGCACCTCCCGCATGCGAGGCGGATGCTCAACCACTTGGCCACCGCTGCGGTTATATAATGAGAAGCCATCCTTTCTGTACTACCAAATTATTTGCTGCACTCTACGCTGTTTTGCAAATTTATGCAAAACTTTGGAACTTCCACTTCCACTTCCACTTCACCGGTGGGTACCCGGCGGCACTGGGGATCGAACCCCGCACCTCCCGCATGCGAGGCGGATGCTCAACCACTTGGCCACCGCTGCGGTTATATAATGAGAAGCCATCCTTTCTGTACTACCAAATTATTTGCTGCACTCTACGCTGTTTTGCAAATTTATGCAAAACTTTGGAACTTCCACTTCCACTTCACCGGTGGGTACCCGGCGGCACTGGGGATCGAACCCCGCACCTCCCGCATGCGAGGCGGATGCTCAACCACTTGGCCACCGCTGCGGTTATATAATGAGAAGCCATCCTTTCTGTACTACCAAATTATTTGCTGCACTCTACGCTGTTTTGCAAATTTATGCAAAACTTTGGAACTTCCACTTCCACTTCACCGGTGGGTACCCGGCGGCACTGGGGATCGAACCCCGCACCTCCCGCATGCGAGGCGGATGCTCAACCACTTGGCCACCGCTGCGGTTATATAATGAGAAGCCATCCTTTCTGTACTACCAAATTATTTGCTGCACTCTACGCTGTTTTGCAAATTTATGCAAAACTTTGGAACTTCCACTTCCACTTCACCGGTGGGTACCCGGCGGCACTGGGGATCGAACCCCGCACCTCCCGCATGCGAGGCGGATGCTCAACCACTTGGCCACCGCTGCGGTTATATAATGAGAAGCCATCCTTTCTGTACTACCAAATTATTTGCTGCACTCTACGCTGTTTTGCAAATTTATGCAAAACTTTGGAACTTCCACTTCCACTTCACCGGTGGGTACCCGGCGGCACTGGGGATCGAACCCCGCACCTCCCGCATGCGAGGCGGATGCTCAACCACTTGGCCACCGCTGCGGTTATATAATGAGAAGCCATCCTTTCTGTACTACCAAATTATTTGCTGCACTCTACGCTGTTTTGCAAATTTATGCAAAACTTTGGAACTTCCACTTCCACTTCACCGGTGGGTACCCGGCGGCACTGGGGATCGAACCCCGCACCTCCCGCATGCGAGGCGGATGCTCAACCACTTGGCCACCGCTGCGGTTATATAATGAGAAGCCATCCTTTCTGTACTACCAAATTATTTGCTGCACTCTACGCTGTTTTGCAAATTTATGCAAAACTTTGGAACTTCCACTTCCACTTCACCGGTGGGTACCCGGCGGCACTGGGGATCGAACCCCGCACCTCCCGCATGCGAGGCGGATGCTCAACCACTTGGCCACCGCTGCGGTTATATAATGAGAAGCCATCCTTTCTGTACTACCAAATTATTTGCTGCACTCTACGCTGTTTTGCAAATTTATGCAAAACTTTGGAACTTCCACTTCCACTTCACCGGTGGGTACCCGGCGGCACTGGGGATCGAACCCCGCACCTCCCGCATGCGAGGCGGATGCTCAACCACTTGGCCACCGCTGCGGTTATATAATGAGAAGCCATCCTTTCTGTACTACCAAATTATTTGCTGCACTCTACGCTGTTTTGCAAATTTATGCAAAACTTTGGAACTTCCACTTCCACTTCACCGGTGGGTACCCGGCGGCACTGGGGATCGAACCCCGCACCTCCCGCATGCGAGGCGGATGCTCAACCACTTGGCCACCGCTGCGGTTATATAATGAGAAGCCATCCTTTCTGTACTACCAAATTATTTGCTGCACTCTACGCTGTTTTGCAAATTTATGCAAAACTTTGGAACTTCCACTTCCACTTCACCGGTGGGTACCCGGCGGCACTGGGGATCGAACCCCGCACCTCCCGCATGCGAGGCGGATGCTCAACCACTTGGCCACCGCTGCGGTTATATAATGAGAAGCCATCCTTTCTGTACTACCAAATTATTTGCTGCACTCTACGCTGTTTTGCAAATTTATGCAAAACTTTGGAACTTCCACTTCCACTTCACCGGTGGGTACCCGGCGGCACTGGGGATCGAACCCCGCACCTCCCGCATGCGAGGCGGATGCTCAACCACTTGGCCACCGCTGCGGTTATATAATGAGAAGCCATCCTTTCTGTACTACCAAATTATTTGCTGCACTCTACGCTGTTTTGCAAATTTATGCAAAACTTTGGAACTTCCACTTCCACTTCACCGGTGGGTACCCGGCGGCACTGGGGATCGAACCCCGCACCTCCCGCATGCGAGGCGGATGCTCAACCACTTGGCCACCGCTGCGGTTATATAATGAGAAGCCATCCTTTCTGTACTACCAAATTATTTGCTGCACTCTACGCTGTTTTGCAAATTTATGCAAAACTTTGGAACTTCCACTTCCACTTCACCGGTGGGTACCCGGCGGCACTGGGGATCGAACCCCGCACCTCCCGCATGCGAGGCGGATGCTCAACCACTTGGCCACCGCTGCGGTTATATAATGAGAAGCCATCCTTTCTGTACTACCAAATTATTTGCTGCACTCTACGCTGTTTTGCAAATTTATGCAAAACTTTGGAACTTCCACTTCCACTTCACCGGTGGGTACCCGGCGGCACTGGGGATCGAACCCCGCACCTCCCGCATGCGAGGCGGATGCTCAACCACTTGGCCACCGCTGCGGTTATATAATGAGAAGCCATCCTTTCTGTACTACCAAATTATTTGCTGCACTCTACGCTGTTTTGCAAATTTATGCAAAACTTTGGAACTTCCACTTCCACTTCACCGGTGGGTACCCGGCGGCACTGGGGATCGAACCCCGCACCTCCCGCATGCGAGGCGGATGCTCAACCACTTGGCCACCGCTGCGGTTATATAATGAGAAGCCATCCTTTCTGTACTACCAAATTATTTGCTGCACTCTACGCTGTTTTGCAAATTTATGCAAAACTTTGGAACTTCCACTTCCACTTCACCGGTGGGTACCCGGCGGCACTGGGGATCGAACCCCGCACCTCCCGCATGCGAGGCGGATGCTCAACCACTTGGCCACCGCTGCGGTTATATAATGAGAAGCCATCCTTTCTGTACTACCAAATTATTTGCTGCACTCTACGCTGTTTTGCAAATTTATGCAAAACTTTGGAACTTCCACTTCCACTTCCACTTCACCGGTGGGTACCCGGCGGCACTGGGGATCGAACCCCGCACCTCCCGCATGCGAGGCGGATGCTCAACCACTTGGCCACCGCTGCGGTTATATAATGAGAAGCCATCCTTTCTGTACTACCAAATTATTTGCTGCACTCTACGCTGTTTTGCAAATTTATGCAAAACTTTGGAACTTCCACTTCCACTTCACTCGGTGGGTACCCGGCGGCACTGGGGATCGAACCCCGCACCTCCCGCATGCGAGGCGGATGCTCAACCACTTGGCCACCGCTGCGGTTATATAATGAGAAGCCATCCTTTCTGTACTACCAAATTATTTGCTGCACTCTACGCTGTTTTGCAAATTTATGCAAAACTTTGGAACTTCCACTTCCACTTCCACTTCACCGGTGGGTACCCGGCGGCACTGGGGATCGAACCCCGCACCTCCCGCATGCGAGGCGGATGCTCAACCACTTGGCCACCGCTGCGGTTATATAATGAGAAGCCATCCTTTCTGTACTACCAAATTATTTGCTGCACTCTACGCTGTTTTGCAAATTTATGCAAAACTTTGGAACTTCCACTTCCACTTCCACTTCACCGGTGGGTACCCGGCGGCACTGGGGATCGAACCCCGCACCTCCCGCATGCGAGGCGGATGCTCAACCACTTGGCCACCGCTGCGGTTATATAATGAGAAGCCATCCTTTCTGTACTACCAAATTATTTGCTGCACTCTACGCTGTTTTGCAAATTTATGCAAAACTTTGGAACTTCCACTTCCACTTCACCGGTGGGTACCCGGCGGCACTGGGGATCGAACCCCGCACCTCCCGCATGCGAGGCGGATGCTCAACCACTTGGCCACCGCTGCGGTTATATAATGAGAAGCCATCCTTTCTGTACTACCAAATTATTTGCTGCACTCTACGCTGTTTTGCAAATTTATGCAAAACTTTGGACACTTCCACTTCCACTTCACCGGTGGGTACCCGGCGGCACTGGGGATCGAACCCCGCACCTCCCGCATGCGAGGCGGATGCTCAACCACTTGGCCACCGCTGCGGTTATATAATGAGAAGCCATCCTTTCTGTACTACCAAATTATTTGCTGCACTCTACGCTGTTTTGCAAATTTATGCAAAACTTTGGAACTTCCACTTCCACTTCACCGGTGGGTACCCGGCGGCACTGGGGATCGAACCCCGCACCTCCCGCATGCGAGGCGGATGCTCAACCACTTGGCCACCGCTGCGGTTATATAATGAGAAGCCATCCTTTCTGTACTACCAAATTATTTGCTGCACTCTACGCTGTTTTGCAAATTTATGCAAAACTTTGGAACTACTTCCACTTCCACTTCACCGGTGGGTACCCGGCGGCACTGGGGATCGAACCCCGCACCTCCCGCATGCGAGGCGGATGCTCAACCACTTGGCCACCGCTGCGGTTATATAATGAGAAGCCATCCTTTCTGTACTACCAAATTATTTGCTGCACTCTACGCTGTTTTGCAAATTTATGCAAAACTTTGGAACTTCCACTTCCACTTCACCGGTGGGTACCCGGCGGCACTGGGGATCGAACCCCGCACCTCCCGCATGCGAGGCGGATGCTCAACCACTTGGCCACCGCTGCGGTTATATAATGAGAAGCCATCCCCCGCATGCGAGGCGGATGCTCAACCACTTGGCCACCGCTGCGGTTATATAATGAAAAGCCATCCTTTCTGTACTACCAAATTATTTGCTGCACTCTACGCTGTTTTGCAAATTTATGCAAAACTTTGGAACTTCCACTTCCACTTCACCGGTGGGTACCCGGCGGCACTGGGGATCGAACCCCGCACCTCCCGCATGCGAGGCGGATGCTCAACCACTTGGCCACCGCTGCGGTTATATAATGAAAAGCCATCCTTTCTGTACTACCAAATTATTTGCTGCACTCTACGCTGTTTTGCAAATTTATGCAAAACTTTGGAACTTCCACTTCCACTTCACCGGTGGGTACCCGGCGGCACTGGGGATCGAACCCCGCACCTCCCGCATGCGAGGCGGATGCTCAACCACTTGGCCACCGCTGCGGTTATATAATGAAAAGCCATCCTTTCTGTACTACCAAATTATTTGCTGCACTCTACGCTGTTTTGCAAATTTATGCAAAACTTTGGAACTTCCACTTCCACTTCCACTTCACCGGTGGGTACCCGGCGGCACTGGGGATCGAACCCCGCACCTCCCGCATGCGAGGCGGATGCTCAACCACTTGGCCACCGCTGCGGTTATATAATGAAAAGCCATCCTTTCTGTACTACCAAATTATTTGCTGCACTCTACGCTGTTTTGCAAATTTATGCAAAACTTTGGAACTTCCACTTCCACTTCCACTTCACCGGTGGGTACCCGGCGGCACTGGGGATCGAACCCCGCACCTCCCGCATGCGAGGCGGATGCTCAACCACTTGGCCACCGCTGCGGTTATATAATGAAAAGCCATCCTTTCTGTACTACCAAATTATTTGCTGCACTCTACGCTGTTTTGCAAATTTATGCAAAACTTTGGAACTTCCACTTCCACTTCACCGGTGGGTACCCGGCGGCACTGGGGATCGAACCCCGCACCTCCCGCATGCGAGGCGGATGCTCAACCACTTAAAAGCCATCCTTTCTGTACTACCAAATTATTTGCTGCACTCTACGCTGTTTTGCAAATTTATGCAAAACTTTGGAACTTCCACTTCCACTTCCACTTCACCGGTGGGTACCCGGCGGCACTGGGGATCGAACCCCGCACCTCCCGCATGCGAGGCGGATGCTCAACCACTTGGCCACCGCTGCGGTTATATAATGAAAAGCCATCCTTTCTGTACTACCAAATTATTTGCTGCACTCTACGCTGTTTTGCAAATTTATGCAAAACTTTGGAACTTCCACTTCCACTTCCACTTCACCGGTGGGTACCCGGCGGCACTGGGGATCGAACCCCGCACCTCCCGCATGCGAGGCGGATGCTCAACCACTTGGCCACCGCTGCGGTTATATAATGAAAAGCCATCCTTTCTGTACTACCAAATTATTTGCTGCACTCTACGCTGTTTTGCAAATTTATGCAAAACTTTGGAACTTCCACTTCCACTTCCACTTCACCGGTGGGTACCCGGCGGCACTGGGGATCGAACCCCGCACCTCCCGCATGCGAGGCGGATGCTCAACCACTTGGCCACCGCTGCGGTTATATAATGAAAAGCCATCCTTTCTGTACTACCAAATTATTTGCTGCACTCTACGCTGTTTTGCAAATTTATGCAAAACTTTGGAACTTCCACTTCCACTTCCACTTCACCGGTGGGTACCCGGCGGCACTGGGGATCGAACCCCGCACCTCCCGCATGCGAGGCGGATGCTCAACCACTTGGCCACCGCTGCGGTTATATAATGAAAAGCCATCCTTTCTGTACTACCAAATTATTTGCTGCACTCTACGCTGTTTTGCAAATTTATGCAAAACTTTGGAACTTCCACTTCCACTTCCACTTCACCGGTGGGTACCCGGCGGCACTGGGGATCGAACCCCGCACCTCCCGCATGCGAGGCGGATGCTCAACCACTTGGCCACCGCTGCGGTTATATAATGAAAAGCCATCCTTTCTGTACTACCAAATTATTTGCTGCACTCTACGCTGTTTTGCAAATTTATGCAAAACTTTGGAACTTCCACTTCCACTTCCACTTCACCGGTGGGTACCCGGCGGCACTGGGGATCGAACCCCGCACCTCCCGCATGCGAGGCGGATGCTCAACCACTTGGCCACCGCTGCGGTTATATAATGAAAAGCCATCCTTTCTGTACTACCAAATTATTTGCTGCACTCTACGCTGTTTTGCAAATTTATGCAAAACTTTGGAACTTCCACTTCCACTTCCACTTCACCGGTGGGTACCCGGCGGCACTGGGGATCGAACCCCGCACCTCCCGCATGCGAGGCGGATGCTCAACCACTTGGCCACCGCTGCGGTTATATAATGAAAAGCCATCCTTTCTGTACTACCAAATTATTTGCTGCACTCTACGCTGTTTTGCAAATTTATGCAAAACTTTGGAACTTCCACTTCCACTTCCACTTCACCGGTGGGTACCCGGCGGCACTGGGGATCGAACCCCGCACCTCCCGCATGCGAGGCGGATGCTCAACCACTTGGCCACCGCTGCGGTTATATAATGAAAAGCCATCCTTTCTGTACTACCAAATTATTTGCTGCACTCTACGCTGTTTTGCAAATTTATGCAAAACTTTGGAACTTCCACTTCCACTTCCACTTCACCGGTGGGTACCCGGCGGCACTGGGGATCGAACCCCGCACCTCCCGCATGCGAGGCGGATGCTCAACCACTTGGCCACCGCTGCGGTTATATAATGAAAAGCCATCCTTTCTGTACTACCAAATTATTTGCTGCACTCTACGCTGTTTTGCAAATTTATGCAAAACTTTGGAACTTCACTTCCACTTCCACTTCACCGGTGGGTACCCGGCGGCACTGGGGATCGAACCCCGCACCTCCCGCATGCGAGGCGGATGCTCAACCACTTGGCCACCGCTGCGGTTATATAATGAAAAGCCATCCTTTCTGTACTACCAAATTATTTGCTGCACTCTACGCTGTTTTGCAAATTTATGCAAAACTTTGGAACTTCCACTTCCACTTCACCGGTGGGTACCCGGCGGCACTGGGGATCGAACCCCGCACCTCCCGCATGCGAGGCGGATGCTCAACCACTTGGCCACCGCTGCGGTTATATAATGAAAAGCCATCCTTTCTGTACTACCAAATTATTTGCTGCACTCTACGCTGTTTTGCAAATTTATGCAAAACTTTGGAACTTCCACTTCCACTTCCACTTCACCGGTGGGTACCCGGCGGCACTGGGGATCGAACCCCGCACCTCCCGCATGCGAGGCGGATGCTCAACCACTTGGCCACCGCTGCGGTTATATAATGAAAAGCCATCCTTTCTGTACTACCAAATTATTTGCTGCACTCTACGCTGTTTTGCAAATTTATGCAAAACTTTGGAACTTCCACTTCCACTTCCACTTCACCGGTGGGTACCCGGCGGCACTGGGGATCGAACCCCGCACCTCCCGCATGCGAGGCGGATGCTCAACCACTTGGCCACCGCTGCGGTTATATAATGAAAAGCCATCCTTTCTGTACTACCAAATTATTTGCTGCACTCTACGCTGTTTTGCAAATTTATGCAAAACTTTGGAACTTCCACTTCCACTTCCACTTCACCGGTGGGTACCCGGCGGCACTGGGGATCGAACCCCGCACCTCCCGCATGCGAGGCGGATGCTCAACCACTTGGCCACCGCTGCGGTTATATAATGAAAAGCCATCCTTTCTGTACTACCAAATTATTTGCTGCACTCTACGCTGTTTTGCAAATTTATGCAAAACTTTGGAACTTCCACTTCCACTTCCACTTCACCGGTGGGTACCCGGCGGCACTGGGGATCGAACCCCGCACCTCCCGCATGCGAGGCGGATGCTCAACCACTTGGCCACCGCTGCGGTTATATAATGAAAAGCCATCCTTTCTGTACTACCAAATTATTTGCTGCACTCTACGCTGTTTTGCAAATTTATGCAAAACTTTGGAACTTCCACTTCCACTTCCACTTCACCGGTGGGTACCCGGCGGCACTGGGGATCGAACCCCGCACCTCCCGCATGCGAGGCGGATGCTCAACCACTTGGCCACCGCTGCGGTTATATAATGAAAAGCCATCCTTTCTGTACTACCAAATTATTTGCTGCACTCTACGCTGTTTTGCAAATTTATGCAAAACTTTGGAACTTCCACTTCCACTTCCACTTCACCGGTGGGTACCCGGCGGCACTGGGGATCGAACCCCGCACCTCCCGCATGCGAGGCGGATGCTCAACCACTTGGCCACCGCTGCGGTTATATAATGAAAAGCCATCCTTTCTGTACTACCAAATTATTTGCTGCACTCTACGCTGTTTTGCAAATTTATGCAAAACTTTGGAACTTCCACTTCCACTTCCACTTCACCGGTGGGTACCCGGCGGCACTGGGGATCGAACCCCGCACCTCCCGCATGCGAGGCGGATGCTCAACCACTTGGCCACCGCTGCGGTTATATAATGAAAAGCCATCCTTTCTGTACTACCAAATTATTTGCTGCACTCTACGCTGTTTTGCAAATTTATGCAAAACTTTGGAACTTCCACTTCCACTTCCACTTCACCGGTGGGTACCCGGCGGCACTGGGGATCGAACCCCGCACCTCCCGCATGCGAGGCGGATGCTCAACCACTTGGCCACCGCTGCGGTTATATAATGAAAAGCCATCCTTTCTGTACTACCAAATTATTTGCTGCACTCTACGCTGTTTTGCAAATTTATGCAAAACTTTGGAACTTCCACTTCCACTTCCACTTCACCGGTGGGTACCCGGCGGCACTGGGGATCGAACCCCGCACCTCCCGCATGCGAGGCGGATGCTCAACCACTTGGCCACCGCTGCGGTTATATAATGAAAAGCCATCCTTTCTGTACTACCAAATTATTTGCTGCACTCTACGCTGTTTTGCAAATTTATGCAAAACTTTGGAACTTCCACTTCCACTTCCACTTCACCGGTGGGTACCCGGCGGCACTGGGGATCGAACCCCGCACCTCCCGCATGCGAGGCGGATGCTCAACCACTTGGCCACCGCTGCGGTTATATAATGAAAAGCCATCCTTTCTGTACTACCAAATTATTTGCTGCACTCTACGCTGTTTTGCAAATTTATGCAAAACTTTGGAACTTCCACTTCCACTTCCACTTCACCGGTGGGTACCCGGCGGCACTGGGGATCGAACCCCGCACCTCCCGCATGCGAGGCGGATGCTCAACCACTTGGCCACCGCTGCGGTTATATAATGAAAAGCCATCCTTTCTGTACTACCAAATTATTTGCTGCACTCTACGCTGTTTTGCAAATTTATGCAAAACTTTGGAACTTCCACTTCCACTTCCACTTCACCGGTGGGTACCCGGCGGCACTGGGGATCGAACCCCGCACCTCCCGCATGCGAGGCGGATGCTCAACCACTTGGCCACCGCTGCGGTTATATAATGAAAAGCCATCCTTTCTGTACTACCAAATTATTTGCTGCACTCTACGCTGTTTTGCAAATTTATGCAAAACTTTGGAACTTCCACTTCCACTTCCACTTCACCGGTGGGTACCCGGCGGCACTGGGGATCGAACCCCGCACCTCCCGCATGCGAGGCGGATGCTCAACCACTTGGCCACCGCTGCGGTTATATAATGAAAAGCCATCCTTTCTGTACTACCAAATTATTTGCTGCACTCTACGCTGTTTTGCAAATTTATGCAAAACTTTGGAACTTCCACTTCCACTTCCACTTCACCGGTGGGTACCCGGCGGCACTGGGGATCGAACCCCGCACCTCCCGCATGCGAGGCGGATGCTCAACCACTTGGCCACCGCTGCGGTTATATAATGAAAAGCCATCCTTTCTGTACTACCAAATTATTTGCTGCACTCTACGCTGTTTTGCAAATTTATGCAAAACTTTGGAACTTCCACTTCCACTTCCACTTCACCGGTGGGTACCCGGCGGCACTGGGGATCGAACCCCGCACCTCCCGCATGCGAGGCGGATGCTCAACCACTTGGCCACCGCTGCGGTTATATAATGAAAAGCCATCCTTTCTGTACTACCAAATTATTTGCTGCACTCTACGCTGTTTTGCAAATTTATGCAAAACTTTGGAACTTCCACTTCCACTTCCACTTCACCGGTGGGTACCCGGCGGCACTGGGGATCGAACCCCGCACCTCCCGCATGCGAGGCGGATGCTCAACCACTTGGCCACCGCTGCGGTTATATAATGAAAAGCCATCCTTTCTGTACTACCAAATTATTTGCTGCACTCTACGCTGTTTTGCAAATTTATGCAAAACTTTGGAACTTCCACTTCCACTTCCACTTCACCGGTGGGTACCCGGCGGCACTGGGGATCGAACCCCGCACCTCCCGCATGCGAGGCGGATGCTCAACCACTTGGCCACCGCTGCGGTTATATAATGAAAAGCCATCCTTTCTGTACTACCAAATTATTTGCTGCACTCTACGCTGTTTTGCAAATTTATGCAAAACTTTGGAACTTCCTCCACTTCCACTTCACCGGTGGGTACCCGGCGGCACTGGGGATCGAACCCCGCACCTCCCGCATGCGAGGCGGATGCTCAACCACTTGGCCACCGCTGCGGTTATATAATGAAAAGCCATCCTTTCTGTACTACCAAATTATTTGCTGCACTCTACGCTGTTTTGCAAATTTATGCAAAACTTTGGAACTTCCACTTCCACTTCCACTTCACCGGTGGGTACCCGGCGGCACTGGGGATCGAACCCCGCACCTCCCGCATGCGAGGCGGATGCTCAACCACTTGGCCACCGCTGCGGTTATATAATGAAAAGCCATCCTTTCTGTACTACCAAATTATTTGCTGCACTCTACGCTGTTTTGCAAATTTATGCAAAACTTTGGAACTTCCACTTCCACTTCCACTTCACCGGTGGGTACCCGGCGGCACTGGGGATCGAACCCCGCACCTCCCGCATGCGAGGCGGATGCTCAACCACTTGGCCACCGCTGCGGTTATATAATGAAAAGCCATCCTTTCTGTACTACCAAATTATTTGCTGCACTCTACGCTGTTTTGCAAATTTATGCAAAACTTTGGAACTTCCACTTCCACTTCCACTTCACCGGTGGGTACCCGGCGGCACTGGGGATCGAACCCCGCACCTCCCGCATGCGAGGCGGATGCTCAACCACTTGGCCACCGCTGCGGTTATATAATGAAAAGCCATCCTTTCTGTACTACCAAATTATTTGCTGCACTCTACGCTGTTTTGCAAATTTATGCAAAACTTTGGAACTTCCACTTCCACTTCCACTTCACCGGTGGGTACCCGGCGGCACTGGGGATCGAACCCCGCACCTCCCGCATGCGAGGCGGATGCTCAACCACTTGGCCACCGCTGCGGTTATATAATGAAAAGCCATCCTTTCTGTACTACCAAATTATTTGCTGCACTCTACGCTGTTTTGCAAATTTATGCAAAACTTTGGAACTTCCACTTCCACTTCCACTTCACCGGTGGGTACCCGGCGGCACTGGGGATCGAACCCCGCACCTCCCGCATGCGAGGCGGATGCTCAACCACTTGGCCACCGCTGCGGTTATATAATGAAAAGCCATCCTTTCTGTACTACCAAATTATTTGCTGCACTCTACGCTGTTTTGCAAATTTATGCAAAACTTTGGAACTTCCACTTCCACTTCCACTTCACCGGTGGGTACCCGGCGGCACTGGGGATCGAACCCCGCACCTCCCGCATGCGAGGCGGATGCTCAACCACTTGGCCACCGCTGCGGTTATATAATGAAAAGCCATCCTTTCTGTACTACCAAATTATTTGCTGCACTCTACGCTGTTTTGCAAATTTATGCAAAACTTTGGAACTTCCACTTCCACTTCCACTTCACCGGTGGGTACCCGGCGGCACTGGGGATCGAACCCCGCACCTCCCGCATGCGAGGCGGATGCTCAACCACTTGGCCACCGCTGCGGTTATATAATGAAAAGCCATCCTTTCTGTACTACCAAATTATTTGCTGCACTCTACGCTGTTTTGCAAATTTATGCAAAACTTTGGAACTTCCACTTCCACTTCCACTTCACCGGTGGGTACCCGGCGGCACTGGGGATCGAACCCCGCACCTCCCGCATGCGAGGCGGATGCTCAACCACTTGGCCACCGCTGCGGTTATATAATGAAAAGCCATCCTTTCTGTACTACCAAATTATTTGCTGCACTCTACGCTGTTTTGCAAATTTATGCAAAACTTTGGAACTTCCACTTCCACTTCCACTTCACCGGTGGGTACCCGGCGGCACTGGGGATCGAACCCCGCACCTCCCGCATGCGAGGCGGATGCTCAACCACTTGGCCACCGCTGCGGTTATATAATGAAAAGCCATCCTTTCTGTACTACCAAATTATTTGCTGCACTCTACGCTGTTTTGCAAATTTATGCAAAACTTTGGAACTTCCACTTCCACTTCCACTTCACCGGTGGGTACCCGGCGGCACTGGGGATCGAACCCCGCACCTCCCGCATGCGAGGCGGATGCTCAACCACTTGGCCACCGCTGCGGTTATATAATGAAAAGCCATCCTTTCTGTACTACCAAATTATTTGCTGCACTCTACGCTGTTTTGCAAATTTATGCAAAACTTTGGAACTTCCACTTCCACTTCCACTTCACCGGTGGGTACCCGGCGGCACTGGGGATCGAACCCCGCACCTCCCGCATGCGAGGCGGATGCTCAACCACTTGGCCACCGCTGCGGTTATATAATGAAAAGCCATCCTTTCTGTACTACCAAATTATTTGCTGCACTCTACGCTGTTTTGCAAATTTATGCAAAACTTTGGAACTTCCACTTCCACTTCCACTTCACCGGTGGGTACCCGGCGGCACTGGGGATCGAACCCCGCACCTCCCGCATGCGAGGCGGATGCTCAACCACTTGGCCACCGCTGCGGTTATATAATGAAAAGCCATCCTTTCTGTACTACCAAATTATTTGCTGCACTCTACGCTGTTTTGCAAATTTATGCAAAACTTTGGAACTTCCACTTCCACTTCCACTTCACCGGTGGGTACCCGGCGGCACTGGGGATCGAACCCCGCACCTCCCGCATGCGAGGCGGATGCTCAACCACTTGGCCACCGCTGCGGTTATATAATGAAAAGCCATCCTTTCTGTACTACCAAATTATTTGCTGCACTCTACGCTGTTTTGCAAATTTATGCAAAACTTTGGAACTTCCACTTCCACTTCCACTTCACCGGTGGGTACCCGGCGGCACTGGGGATCGAACCCCGCACCTCCCGCATGCGAGGCGGATGCTCAACCACTTGGCCACCGCTGCGGTTATATAATGAAAAGCCATCCTTTCTGTACTACCAAATTATTTGCTGCACTCTACGCTGTTTTGCAAATTTATGCAAAACTTTGGAACTTCCACTTCCACTTCCACTTCACCGGTGGGTACCCGGCGGCACTGGGGATCGAACCCCGCACCTCCCGCATGCGAGGCGGATGCTCAACCACTTGGCCACCGCTGCGGTTATATAATGAAAAGCCATCCTTTCTGTACTACCAAATTATTTGCTGCACTCTACGCTGTTTTGCAAATTTATGCAAAACTTTGGAACTTCCACTTCCACTTCCACTTCACCGGTGGGTACCCGGCGGCACTGGGGATCGAACCCCGCACCTCCCGCATGCGAGGCGGATGCTCAACCACTTGGCCACCGCTGCGGTTATATAATGAAAAGCCATCCTTTCTGTACTACCAAATTATTTGCTGCACTCTACGCTGTTTTGCAAATTTATGCAAAACTTTGGAACTTCCACTTCCACTTCCACTTCACCGGTGGGTACCCGGCGGCACTGGGGATCGAACCCCGCACCTCCCGCATGCGAGGCGGATGCTCAACCACTTGGCCACCGCTGCGGTTATATAATGAAAAGCCATCCTTTCTGTACTACCAAATTATTTGCTGCACTCTACGCTGTTTTGCAAATTTATGCAAAACTTTGGAACTTCCACTTCCACTTCCACTTCACCGGTGGGTACCCGGCGGCACTGGGGATCGAACCCCGCACCTCCCGCATGCGAGGCGGATGCTCAACCACTTGGCCACCGCTGCGGTTATATAATGAAAAGCCATCCTTTCTGTACTACCAAATTATTTGCTGCACTCTACGCTGTTTTGCAAATTTATGCAAAACTTTGGAACTTCCACTTCCACTTCCACTTCACCGGTGGGTACCCGGCGGCACTGGGGATCGAACCCCGCACCTCCCGCATGCGAGGCGGATGCTCAACCACTTGGCCACCGCTGCGGTTATATAATGAAAAGCCATCCTTTCTGTACTACCAAATTATTTGCTGCACTCTACGCTGTTTTGCAAATTTATGCAAAACTTTGGAACTTCCACTTCCACTTCCACTTCACCGGTGGGTACCCGGCGGCACTGGGGATCGAACCCCGCACCTCCCGCATGCGAGGCGGATGCTCAACCACTTGGCCACCGCTGCGGTTATATAATGAAAAGCCATCCTTTCTGTACTACCAAATTATTTGCTGCACTCTACGCTGTTTTGCAAATTTATGCAAAACTTTGGAACTTCCACTTCCACTTCCACTTCACCGGTGGGTACCCGGCGGCACTGGGGATCGAACCCCGCACCTCCCGCATGCGAGGCGGATGCTCAACCACTTGGCCACCGCTGCGGTTATATAATGAAAAGCCATCCTTTCTGTACTACCAAATTATTTGCTGCACTCTACGCTGTTTTGCAAATTTATGCAAAACTTTGGAACTTCCACTTCCACTTCCACTTCACCGGTGGGTACCCGGCGGCACTGGGGATCGAACCCCGCACCTCCCGCATGCGAGGCGGATGCTCAACCACTTGGCCACCGCTGCGGTTATATAATGAAAAGCCATCCTTTCTGTACTACCAAATTATTTGCTGCACTCTACGCTGTTTTGCAAATTTATGCAAAACTTTGGAACTTCCACTTCCACTTCCACTTCACCGGTGGGTACCCGGCGGCACTGGGGATCGAACCCCGCACCTCCCGCATGCGAGGCGGATGCTCAACCACTTGGCCACCGCTGCGGTTATATAATGAAAAGCCATCCTTTCTGTACTACCAAATTATTTGCTGCACTCTACGCTGTTTTGCAAATTTATGCAAAACTTTGGAACTTCCACTTCCACTTCCACTTCACCGGTGGGTACCCGGCGGCACTGGGGATCGAACCCCGCACCTCCCGCATGCGAGGCGGATGCTCAACCACTTGGCCACCGCTGCGGTTATATAATGAAAAGCCATCCTTTCTGTACTACCAAATTATTTGCTGCACTCTACGCTGTTTTGCAAATTTATGCAAAACTTTGGAACTTCCACTTCCACTTCCACTTCACCGGTGGGTACCCGGCGGCACTGGGGATCGAACCCCGCACCTCCCGCATGCGAGGCGGATGCTCAACCACTTGGCCACCGCTGCGGTTATATAATGAAAAGCCATCCTTTCTGTACTACCAAATTATTTGCTGCACTCTACGCTGTTTTGCAAATTTATGCAAAACTTTGGAACTTCCACTTCCACTTCCACTTCACCGGTGGGTACCCGGCGGCACTGGGGATCGAACCCCGCACCTCCCGCATGCGAGGCGGATGCTCAACCACTTGGCCACCGCTGCGGTTATATAATGAAAAGCCATCCTTTCTGTACTACCAAATTATTTGCTGCACTCTACGCTGTTTTGCAAATTTATGCAAAACTTTGGAACTTCCACTTCCACTTCCACTTCACCGGTGGGTACCCGGCGGCACTGGGGATCGAACCCCGCACCTCCCGCATGCGAGGCGGATGCTCAACCACTTGGCCACCGCTGCGGTTATATAATGAAAAGCCATCCTTTCTGTACTACCAAATTATTTGCTGCACTCTACGCTGTTTTGCAAATTTATGCAAAACTTTGGAACTTCCACTTCCACTTCCACTTCACCGGTGGGTACCCGGCGGCACTGGGGATCGAACCCCGCACCTCCCGCATGCGAGGCGGATGCTCAACCACTTGGCCACCGCTGCGGTTATATAATGAAAAGCCATCCTTTCTGTACTACCAAATTATTTGCTGCACTCTACGCTGTTTTGCAAATTTATGCAAAACTTTGGAACTTCCACTTCCACTTCCACTTCACCGGTGGGTACCCGGCGGCACTGGGGATCGAACCCCGCACCTCCCGCATGCGAGGCGGATGCTCAACCACTTGGCCACCGCTGCGGTTATATAATGAAAAGCCATCCTTTCTGTACTACCAAATTATTTGCTGCACTCTACGCTGTTTTGCAAATTTATGCAAAACTTTGGAACTTCCACTTCCACTTCCACTTCACCGGTGGGTACCCGGCGGCACTGGGGATCGAACCCCGCACCTCCCGCATGCGAGGCGGATGCTCAACCACTTGGCCACCGCTGCGGTTATATAATGAAAAGCCATCCTTTCTGTACTACCAAATTATTTGCTGCACTCTACGCTGTTTTGCAAATTTATGCAAAACTTTGGAACTTCCACTTCCACTTCCACTTCACCGGTGGGTACCCGGCGGCACTGGGGATCGAACCCCGCACCTCCCGCATGCGAGGCGGATGCTCAACCACTTGGCCACCGCTGCGGTTATATAATGAAAAGCCATCCTTTCTGTACTACCAAATTATTTGCTGCACTCTACGCTGTTTTGCAAATTTATGCAAAACTTTGGAACTTCCACTTCCACTTCCACTTCACCGGTGGGTACCCGGCGGCACTGGGGATCGAACCCCGCACCTCCCGCATGCGAGGCGGATGCTCAACCACTTGGCCACCGCTGCGGTTATATAATGAAAAGCCATCCTTTCTGTACTACCAAATTATTTGCTGCACTCTACGCTGTTTTGCAAATTTATGCAAAACTTTGGAACTTCCACTTCCACTTCCACTTCACCGGTGGGTACCCGGCGGCACTGGGGATCGAACCCCGCACCTCCCGCATGCGAGGCGGATGCTCAACCACTTGGCCACCGCTGCGGTTATATAATGAAAAGCCATCCTTTCTGTACTACCAAATTATTTGCTGCACTCTACGCTGTTTTGCAAATTTATGCAAAACTTTGGAACTTCCACTTCCACTTCCACTTCACCGGTGGGTACCCGGCGGCACTGGGGATCGAACCCCGCACCTCCCGCATGCGAGGCGGATGCTCAACCACTTGGCCACCGCTGCGGTTATATAATGAAAAGCCATCCTTTCTGTACTACCAAATTATTTGCTGCACTCTACGCTGTTTTGCAAATTTATGCAAAACTTTGGAACTTCCACTTCCACTTCACCGGTGGGTACCCGGCGGCACTGGGGATCGAACCCCGCACCTCCCGCATGCGAGGCGGATGCTCAACCACTTGGCCACCGCTGCGGTTATATAATGAAAAGCCATCCTTTCTGTACTACCAAATTATTTGCTGCACTCTACGCTGTTTTGCAAATTTATGCAAAACTTTGGAACTTCCACTTCTTCCACTTCACCGGTGGGTACCCGGCGGCACTGGGGATCGAACCCCGCACCTCCCGCATGCGAGGCGGATGCTCAACCACTTGGCCACCGCTGCGGTTATATAATGAAAAGCCATCCTTTCTGTACTACCAAATTATTTGCTGCACTCTACGCTGTTTTGCAAATTTATGCAAAACTTTGGAACTTCCACTTCCACTTCCACTTCCACTTCACCGGTGGGTACCCGGCGGCACTGGGGATCGAACCCCGCACCTCCCGCATGCGAGGCGGATGCTCAACCACTTGGCCACCGCTGCGGTTATATAATGAAAAGCCATCCTTTCTGTACTACCAAATTATTTGCTGCACTCTACGCTGTTTTGCAAATTTATGCAAAACTTTGCTTCCACTTCCACTTCCACTTCACCGGTGGGTACCCGGCGGCACTGGGGATCGAACCCCGCACCTCCCGCATGCGAGGCGGATGCTCAACCACTTGGCCACCGCTGCGGTTATATAATGAAAAGCCATCCTTTCTGTACTACCAAATTATTTGCTGCACTCTACGCTGTTTTGCAAATTTATGCAAAACTTTGGAACTTCCACTTCCACTTCCACTTCACCGGTGGGTACCCGGCGGCACTGGGGATCGAACCCCGCACCTCCCGCATGCGAGGCGGATGCTCAACCACTTGGCCACCGCTGCGGTTATATAATGAAAAGCCATCCTTTCTGTACTACCAAATTATTTGCTGCACTCTACGCTGTTTTGCAAATTTATGCAAAACTTTGGAACTTCCACTTCCACTTCCACTTCACCGGTGGGTACCCGGCGGCACTGGGGATCGAACCCCGCACCTCCCGCATGCGAGGCGGATGCTCAACCACTTGGCCACCGCTGCGGTTATATAATGAAAAGCCATCCTTTCTGTACTACCAAATTATTTGCTGCACTCTACGCTGTTTTGCAAATTTATGCAAAACTTTGGAACTTCCACTTCCACTTCCACTTCACCGGTGGGTACCCGGCGGCACTGGGGATCGAACCCCGCACCTCCCGCATGCGAGGCGGATGCTCAACCACTTGGCCACCGCTGCGGTTATATAATGAAAAGCCATCCTTTCTGTACTACCAAATTATTTGCTGCACTCTACGCTGTTTTGCAAATTTATGCAAAACTTTGGAACTTCCACTTCCACTTCCACTTCACCGGTGGGTACCCGGCGGCACTGGGGATCGAACCCCGCACCTCCCGCATGCGAGGCGGATGCTCAACCACTTGGCCACCGCTGCGGTTATATAATGAAAAGCCATCCTTTCTGTACTACCAAATTATTTGCTGCACTCTACGCTGTTTTGCAAATTTATGCAAAACTTTGGAACTTCCACTTCCACTTCCACTTCACCGGTGGGTACCCGGCGGCACTGGGGATCGAACCCCGCACCTCCCGCATGCGAGGCGGATGCTCAACCACTTGGCCACCGCTGCGGTTATATAATGAAAAGCCATCCTTTCTGTACTACCAAATTATTTGCTGCACTCTACGCTGTTTTGCAAATTTATGCAAAACTTTGGAACTTCCACTTCCACTTCCACTTCACCGGTGGGTACCCGGCGGCACTGGGGATCGAACCCCGCACCTCCCGCATGCGAGGCGGATGCTCAACCACTTGGCCACCGCTGCGGTTATATAATGAAAAGCCATCCTTTCTGTACTACCAAATTATTTGCTGCACTCTACGCTGTTTTGCAAATTTATGCAAAACTTTGGAACTTCCACTTCCACTTCCACTTCACCGGTGGGTACCCGGCGGCACTGGGGATCGAACCCCGCACCTCCCGCATGCGAGGCGGATGCTCAACCACTTGGCCACCGCTGCGGTTATATAATGAAAAGCCATCCTTTCTGTACTACCAAATTATTTGCTGCACTCTACGCTGTTTTGCAAATTTATGCAAAACTTTGGAACTTCCACTTCCACTTCCACTTCCACTTCACCGGTGGGTACCCGGCGGCACTGGGGATCGAACCCCGCACCTCCCGCATGCGAGGCGGATGCTCAACCACTTGGCCACCGCTGCGGTTATATAATGAAAAGCCATCCTTTCTGTACTACCAAATTATTTGCTGCACTCTACGCTGTTTTGCAAATTTATGCAAAACTTTGGAACTTCCACTTCCACTTCCACTTCCACTTCACCGGTGGGTACCCGGCGGCACTGGGGATCGAACCCCGCACCTCCCGCATGCGAGGCGGATGCTCAACCACTTGGCCACCGCTGCGGTTATATAATGAAAAGCCATCCTTTCTGTACTACCAAATTATTTGCTGCACTCTACGCTGTTTTGCAAATTTATGCAAAACTTTGGAACTTCCACTTCCACTTCCACTTCACCGGTGGGTACCCGGCGGCACTGGGGATCGAACCCCGCACCTCCCGCATGCGAGGCGGATGCTCAACCACTTGGCCACCGCTGCGGTTATATAATGAAAAGCCATCCTTTCTGTACTACCAAATTATTTGCTGCACTCTACGCTGTTTTGCAAATTTATGCAAAACTTTGGAACTTCCACTTCCACTTCCACTTCACCGGTGGGTACCCGGCGGCACTGGGGATCGAACCCCGCACCTCCCGCATGCGAGGCGGATGCTCAACCACTTGGCCACCGCTGCGGTTATATAATGAAAAGCCATCCTTTCTGTACTACCAAATTATTTGCTGCACTCTACGCTGTTTTGCAAATTTATGCAAAACTTTGGAACTTCCACTTCCACTTCCACTTCACCGGTGGGTACCCGGCGGCACTGGGGATCGAACCCCGCACCTCCCGCATGCGAGGCGGATGCTCAACCACTTGGCCACCGCTGCGGTTATATAATGAAAAGCCATCCTTTCTGTACTACCAAATTATTTGCTGCACTCTACGCTGTTTTGCAAATTTATGCAAAACTTTGGAACTTCCACTTCCACTTCCACTTCACCGGTGGGTACCCGGCGGCACTGGGGATCGAACCCCGCACCTCCCGCATGCGAGGCGGATGCTCAACCACTTGGCCACCGCTGCGGTTATATAATGAAAAGCCATCCTTTCTGTACTACCAAATTATTTGCTGCACTCTACGCTGTTTTGCAAATTTATGCAAAACTTTGGAACTTCCACTTCCACTTCCACTTCACCACCGGTGGGTACCCGGCGGCACTGGGGATCGAACCCCGCACCTCCCGCATGCGAGGCGGATGCTCAACCACTTGGCCACCGCTGCGGTTATATAATGAAAAGCCATCCTTTCTGTACTACCAAATTATTTGCTGCACTCTACGCTGTTTTGCAAATTTATGCAAAACTTTGGAACTTCCACTTCCACTTCCACTTCACCGGTGGGTACCCGGCGGCACTGGGGATCGAACCCCGCACCTCCCGCATGCGAGGCGGATGCTCAACCACTTGGCCACCGCTGCGGTTATATAATGAAAAGCCATCCTTTCTGTACTACCAAATTATTTGCTGCACTCTACGCTGTTTTGCAAATTTATGCAAAACTTTGGAACTTCCACTTCCACTTCCACTTCACCGGTGGGTACCCGGCGGCACTGGGGATCGAACCCCGCACCTCCCGCATGCGAGGCGGATGCTCAACCACTTGGCCACCGCTGCGGTTATATAATGAAAAGCCATCCTTTCTGTACTACCAAATTATTTGCTGCACTCTACGCTGTTTTGCAAATTTATGCAAAACTTTGGAACTTCCACTTCCACTTCCACTTCACCGGTGGGTACCCGGCGGCACTGGGGATCGAACCCCGCACCTCCCGCATGCGAGGCGGATGCTCAACCACTTGGCCACCGCTGCGGTTATATAATGAAAAGCCATCCTTTCTGTACTACCAAATTATTTGCTGCACTCTACGCTGTTTTGCAAATTTATGCAAAACTTTGGAACTTCCACTTCCACTTCCACTTCCACTTCACCGGTGGGTACCCGGCGGCACTGGGGATCGAACCCCGCACCTCCCGCATGCGAGGCGGATGCTCAACCACTTGGCCACCGCTGCGGTTATATAATGAAAAGCCATCCTTTCTGTACTACCAAATTATTTGCTGCACTCTACGCTGTTTTGCAAATTTATGCAAAACTTTGGAACTTCCACTTCCACTTCCACTTCCACTTCACCGGTGGGTACCCGGCGGCACTGGGGATCGAACCCCGCACCTCCCGCATGCGAGGCGGATGCTCAACCACTTGGCCACCGCTGCGGTTATATAATGAAAAGCCATCCTTTCTGTACTACCAAATTATTTGCTGCACTCTACGCTGTTTTGCAAATTTATGCAAAACTTTGGAACTTCCACTTCCACTTCCACTTCCACTTCACCGGTGGGTACCCGGCGGCACTGGGGATCGAACCCCGCACCTCCCGCATGCGAGGCGGATGCTCAACCACTTGGCCACCGCTGCGGTTATATAATGAAAAGCCATCCTTTCTGTACTACCAAATTATTTGCTGCACTCTACGCTGTTTTGCAAATTTATGCAAAACTTTGGAACTTCCACTTCCACTTCCACTTCCACTTCACCGGTGGGTACCCGGCGGCACTGGGGATCGAACCCCGCACCTCCCGCATGCGAGGCGGATGCTCAACCACTTGGCCACCGCTGCGGTTATATAATGAAAAGCCATCCTTTCTGTACTACCAAATTATTTGCTGCACTCTACGCTGTTTTGCAAATTTATGCAAAACTTTGGAACTTCCACTTCCACTTCACCGGTGGGTACCCGGCGGCACTGGGGATCGAACCCCGCACCTCCCGCATGCGAGGCGGATGCTCAACCACTTGGCCACCGCTGCGGTTATATAATGAAAAGCCATCCTTTCTGTACTACCAAATTATTTGCTGCACTCTACGCTGTTTTGCAAATTTATGCAAAACTTTGGAACTTCCACTTCCACTTCCACTTCACCGGTGGGTACCCGGCGGCACTGGGGATCGAACCCCGCACCTCCCGCATGCGAGGCAGATGCTCAACCACTTGGCCACCGCTGCGGTTATATAATGAAAAGCCATCCTTTCTGTACTACCAAATTATTTGCTGCACTCTACGCTGTTTTGCAAATTTATGCAAAACTTTGGAACTTCCACTTCCACTTCCACTTCCACTTCACCGGTGGGTACCCGGCGGCACTGGGGATCGAACCCCGCACCTCCCGCATGCGAGGCGGATGCTCAACCACTTGGCCACCGCTGCGGTTATATAATGAAAAGCCATCCTTTCTGTACTACCAAATTATTCCACTTCCACTTCCACTTCCACTTCCACTTCCACTTCCACTTCCACTTCCACTTCCACTTCCACTCAACCACTTGGCCACCGCTGCGGTTATATAATGAAAAGCCATCCTTTCTGTACTACCAAATTATTTGCTGCACTCTACGCTGTTTTGCAAATTTATGCAAAACTTTGGAACT